>NW_027181945.1:0-5000 GCF_029961685.1 Aristolochia californica | reverse complement strand
CACCCTCCTTTTTTTTTCAATTTCCCCATCGATTTTTTCAAGCAAAAACTTCTTTTTTTTTTTTAATAAAATAGTATTCGTTTCGTTTGTGGACTCAAGTGTTCAAACAAAGCTTTACCTTGAAGAAAAAGGGGATTATAATACTAATACAAATCCAATATTCTATTCTGTTTTTTTTTTATTCAAGTAAGTAAAAGTAAGTAAATAGATAAAAGGAAAAAGAAAAACTAATAAGAAAAAAACGTCTATCATAAATAAACTTCTGATAGGAATTCAAATAGTCCTTGTTGTTATTGCTGTTTTCGTAACAGAAATTTGCGTTTATCAAACCAGACAAATCATTTCATTTGATCTACGATTCATTGGAACAAAGAGCGGCCCGGCCACTACCCGGCCGGGCCGAGGGAATAAAAGAACCCCCCCACTAAATCAAAAGTGGTACTCCTTCTTTCTATTGGAAATATCCGTTTCGAATCATTATCCAAACTGTTAATATTAATAAAATTATGTTATAGGATTATAGAATAAAGAAAGATAAAGAAAAAAGAAGAATAAAGAAAGATAAAGAAAAAAGACTTTTATCAATCTTTACTTCACACGTCACATCTAAATTTTATATTTTATAATTGGAATTGGGAGAGATGGCTGAGTGGACTAAAGCGGCGGATTGCTAATCCGTTGTACGAGGTATTCGTACCGAGGGTTCGAATCCCCCTCTCTCCGTCCCTTATGATCACTTGATATTTTTCTTTCTTTCGAATTCGAAAAAATCTTGAGTCCTTGTTCTCTCTCCTACAGAGGTATTAACTCTATGGAATAGAGAAAAAAATAAAAGAAAAACCTTTTATTTTTTTATTCTTCACGCCCGGGATTACGTCCTGGATCATTAGATAGGAATCCGAAGATGAAGAGAGAAACAAAGAATATCACTACTGTGTAAACGAAGAGTTTAAGAGTAAGCATTACACAATCTCCAAGATCAGTATTTTAGAAAATAGGGGAATAGATTCTCTATGTCTATTTTTGTACCACATACCCCGTTTCGAGAAAAGCAAATCTTTTCTAGGAATTCAGAATTTATTTGTAATAAGATTCTGATTCATCTCTTAGTTATAAAAATTTGCTTATCATGCCCAACCTAGATATTGTGAGGTACCATAATAAGGTCTTTGACCCTTGGAGGGTCAAAATGTGGAAATGAGGTGATTCAGATTCATCGCAGCTCCCCATAAAGAATTTCAATGTTTGAATTGGGGGTTCATAATGTAGGACTTATCTGATCTTATCAATTGTTCTTATAAATTTTGTTAGAAATTTTTTTTTTTTCGAAGAAATCGTGAATCTTTCTTAGTATTAAAGATCTCATCGAAAACTTACAGCAGCTTGCCAAACAAGGGCTAAGAGAAAAAAGAGTACGGGTATGACTGGCATAACATCTACGATTGGATTCAAAAAGGCATAAGTCTCGGGCAATTTGGCGAATAAAAAGCTACTCGAATGAAGGGCCGAATTAAGACAGATAGAGATTAAACTTAAGATATTAAGCATACCAAACATTTCGTTTTTAGAGATAATTTCATTTTTATCGTGATATAAGGGAAAAATAAAGAAAGAAGAGAAGGTTTGCCAAAAATCTTCCTTTTTCTTGGAACTCCCCCAATCAAAAATCCTTCAATTCTTAAATCTGATTCAATTCTTAAATCAGAGTAGAAGGAATCATACTTTCATACAATATCTTAATTGAATTATATGTAATGATCAATGAATTCATTTCGATTCTACATCTACACATTCTACACATGACGAATCTTAGCAACGCCCATTCTATAGATATTGGATTTAGGCTGAAATTGACGAACAGCCAATACCTATGTTAGTGTTTATTTGTGTCCAATATAAATCTAAATGGGGCGTGGCCAAGCGGTAAGGCACCGGGTTTTGGTCCCGTTATTCGGAGGTTCGAATCCTTCCGTCCCAGCCCGATTCTCTCATAGAAAAGATGAGGTACTTTTAGCCATCTTCCCTAATCCCCTAATAAAAGTAAGTGGGATATTGGATACAATGTGATTCCATTTTTTTTTTTGTTTCTTTCAGATTTCGAATCATTGTTTTATGAACTATATACTCCTTATTGATTGACTTTCTCACAAGCGTATCGATTCACATTCTTACACTCGCAATCGAGTGTCAATGACACGTGTATAATGTATAAAAAAAAATATAAATAGAATATATCTATTTACTTTTTATAGAAAGTATGGAAAGAAAAATGAAAGTCTCATTCATATGATATAGGATCATGTTAAATCCTTGCTGAGACTTCTCCAGATAAAATAAAAAAAAATACCTATCCTTCCATTTCCATATATATATATAAGCATATATATAAGCATATATCATATATATAAGCATATATATATATATTATATATAAGGAAATATAAGGAAGGTGTGGACTGCTGGGTAGCAATTAAGCCAATGATTATTCATGATTCCATATTGAATCAATTCCATACCGGGCATACCGGTTCAAAATTAGAGGAATGTTATGGTAAAACTTCGTTTGAAACGATGTGGTAGAAAGCAACGTGCGACTTGAAGGACATGGTCGGTTGTGGATGCAGGAATCCACCATTTTATATATCTGTGAAGATGCTCTTGGCTCGACATAGTTTGTTCTGTTACACTAGGAAACCAATTTTATTGGTTGTAAATAGTACATGATGGAGCTCGAGTATAAAGTATTGATTCATTTATCAGGGGAAGAGTCTAGGGTTAGTACCAATCAATAGGTTGGAAAAACTTCGTAACGTAAGTATATCTTCGATATAGAAATCGAAAGGGTCAAATTTGAAAGGGGTTCAAACCAAAAAGTTAAATAGTTCGGAATTGGTAAAAATATTTGACCAAAATTGTATCGTAGGGGAATCAATCATTCGTACGATTCTTTCAATAGAAAGAAATAATAAAAGGTATGTTGCTGCCATTTTGAAACGATTAAGAATCGCCGAAGTAATGTCTAAACCCAATGATTCAAAGCAAGGATAACGGATACCGGAACAAGTAAACTCCATTTTTCAACTGTTTCAACAACTCGAACTAGATTAGAATGTGGAAATAGATTCTAGGTGAGACAAATAAAAAAAAATGGGTTAGAGACGGCTCAATAAATGTTTAAGGATTTCCTCTCTAGGCCTTTGATAATTACCTAACTTGAGTTATGAGTACGAATGGTATTTTTCTTCTCAGGAGAGAAGAACAAAAAACGACTCCAATTTTTAGTTAGAGTCTAATTCAAAATTTTTTGGATACATTTGCCACTATATACATAAATTCGAATCATTCTTTCTTGAGCCGTATGAGGAGAAAACCTCCTATACGTTTCTAGGGGGGGGGGGGGATTCTTCATATACATCTATCCCAATGAGTCATCTATCGAATCGTTGCAATTGATGTTCGATCCCGAAGAGAGGGAAGAGATCTTCGTAAAGTCGGTTTTTACGATCCGATAAAGAATCAAACTTATTTAAATGTTCCTGCTATTCTATATTTCCTTGAAAGGGGCGCTCAACCTACAGGAACTGTTCATGATATTTCAAAGAAGGCGGAGGTCTTTAAAGAACTTCGAGTTAATCAAACAAAGTTCAATTAATGGAATCAAAAAGGGGTGCCTAGCATCTGGCTTTATGTAATTGTTTCTCCACTGATCTCTTTTTTTCTTGCTCTATTCACCATTGCTATAGAACGAAAAAAAAATCCTATCTATATTGAATTGATTTATAATTGATATAAGACAGATAGAAAAAAATCTCGAGTGATTAAATTACTGGATCTACGAAATGCCGGGATTACCATCAATAGGGTACTTTTTGTTATTGGATGTACTCCCCTAACAAACAAAGGGGGCAATCCCGCTTATTGTATCTGTATCTATATTCAATAAATTCAATATTTATTCCTACTTCTTCCTTAACTTATTCCCCCGTTTACACTTCATTTCTTATCTATGTAGTTGCCAATCCAACACAAGTACTTTACTTAATTATTTAGGTTTGATGGTTTGATCAATTTGATATTTTTTTGTTTTATCAATATGCAATTCATATTGACAATGTTGTATCGAACAAATATAATTCGATCGTGGAGAAATAAATCTATTTCTCCACGGCCCATAAGTTTGTTTATTTACTTCATTTAAATGATGAGTTCACCAAATTCACTGCGATACAAGAATAAAAGTTTTTTTTTTTTTTTTATATTATATATATTTATATATATTATATATAATATATATATTTATATTAATATTATATATATTAATATTATATTCTATTATTTTATATTTATTTTTTATTCCGATCATATCTACAATCTTATCCGGGTTGCTAACTCAATGGTAGAGTACTCGGCTTTTAAGTGCGACTATGATCTTTTACACATTTGGATGAAGCAACGAATTCGTCCATACCATTGGTAGAGTTTGTAAGACCACGACTGATCCAAAACGGGAATGAATGGAAAAAATAGCATGTCGTATCAATGGGAACTCAGAGAATACTTCGAATACTTCATCCTTACCGGATGGGCAAAAAATCTTGTCTTTGCTTCTTTTCTTGGAACGGGACTAAAAAAATTAACCCTCGGGTCAAGTGAATAAATGGATAGAGCTCCATGGCTCCAATTATAGGGAAAGAAAAAGCAACGAGCTTTTTTTTTATTAAAATGAAATTAATATGAATTTGAATAATTTCCCGATCTAATTAGACGTTAAAAATATATATTAGTACCTGATGCGGGAAAAGGTTCCCCTGTGAGTGGATGATGCATTCCCTTTTTTATGAATCCTAATTATTAACTCTATTACGGAGTGAGTAAAGACGAATGTGTAGAAGAAACCGTATACTGACAAAAAGCTAATTTTTTCCAAAGTCAAAAGAGCGATCGGGTTGCAAAAATAAATGATTTCTTGTCATCCTTTTGTGAACTATAACGTGGAATTCG
>NW_027181944.1:15000-31371 GCF_029961685.1 Aristolochia californica | reverse complement strand
AACCCTTACCATTAGAAAGGGAGGAAGGGGAGGAAGGTAAGGAAGAAAGAGATATAGAAATGGAACCAACTTCCGAAGAGAAGGGAACTAAACAAGAACAAGAGGGATCCGCCCAAGAAGACTTCCCCCCTTATTCGGGAGAAAAGGAGGATTCAGACAAACTAGATGAAACGAAAGAGATCCAATTGAATGAAAAAGAAATACTTAAAGATGAGGAAGATAAAGACCTCCTTTGGTTTGAAAAACCTCTTGTAACTCTCCTTTTCGACTATAAACGATGGAATCGTCCATTACGCTATATAAAAAACGATCGATTTGAAAATGCTGTAAGAAATGAAATGTCGCAATATTTTTTTCACACATGTGCAGGTGATGGAAAACAAATAATTTCTTTTACATATCCACCTAGCTTATCCACTTTTGGCGAAATAATAAAAAGAAAGATGTCTTTATGCACGACAGAAAAAGGTTCCCCGGATGATCTGTATCATAATTGGACTTATACCAATGACCAAAAAAGATACAACTTAAGCAATGAGTTCATAAATCGAATAGAAGCTCTAGACAAAGGGGCCTCCCCTATGGATGTACTCGAAAAAAGGATCCGATTGTGCAATGATGAGAACAAACAAGAATGCTTGCCTAAACTATATGATCCGTTTTTCAACGGATCATATCGCGGAACTATTAAAAAGGGTTATTCACGTTCAATCATGAATGATTCAATGACTTTGACAGAGGATTCCATAGGAATGATTTGGATAAAGAAAATCTACGATATGCTCCCTAAAACTAAAAATTACCGAGAATTTGAACATAAAATGGATTTGTTTAATGGAGAATTATTATCGACAGACATTAATCATTCCTTTACCTCAATCAATGATTTGCCTGAGGAATCAACACCTAGTTCAAATTGGAGGGGACTTGCTTTATTAGCCGAACAACGATGGCTTGGGTCAAAAAATGAAATGAAATGCTTGAAATTTCTATTTGATGCAGTTACAACTGATTTAACTGATGAAACAATTAGAAAAAACTCCATTGGGGTACAGAAAGTCACTAAAAAAGTTCCTCGATGGTCATATAAATTGATCGATGAATTGGAAGAACAAGAGCAAGAGGGGCAAAATGAGGAAGAAACGACAGAGGATCCTGGGATTCGTTCAAGAAAAGCCAAACGTGTGGTAATTTATAGTGATGACGATGAAAATACCGGTACTGATACTAGTATCAGTGCCGGTAGCAATAGTGATCAAGCGGAAGAGGTGGCTTTGATACGCTACTCACAACAACCGGATTTTCGCCGGGACCTAATCAAAGGATCCATGCGTGCTCAAAGACGTAAAACAACTATTTGGGAAATGTTTCAAGGAAACGTGCATTCCCCGCTTTTTTTGGACAGAATAGACAAAACATTTTTTTTTTCTTTTGATATCTCCGAAATGATGAACCCAATCTTTAGGAATCGGACGGGGGAAAGCCTGGAATTAAAAACTTCAGATTATGAAGATTCTAAGCGGAAGGAGGCAAAAGAAAAGGGCAAAAACAAGGAGGAGAAAAAAAAGGAGAATGAACGGATAGCAATAGCAGAAACTTGGGATAGTATTCTATTTGCTCAAGCAATAAGGGGTTCGATGTTAGTAACCCAATCAATTCTTAGAAAATACATCGTACTGCCCTCATTAATAATAGCTAAAAATCTCGGCCGTATGCTATTATTTCAATTCCCTGAGTGGTACGAAGATTTTAAAGACTGGGATAGAGAAATGCACGTTAAATGCACCTATAATGGTGTTCAATTATCAGAAACAGAATTTCCAAAAAACTGGTTAACAGATGGTATTCAGATAAAAATCCAATTTCCTTTCTGTCTGAAACCTTGGCGCAATAAGGTAAGACCCCCCCTTGGAAGTCCAATAAAAAAGAAAGGAAAAAGAGACAATTTTTCTTTTTTAACAATCTGGGGAATGGAAGCTGAACTACCTTTTGGTTCTCCCCGAAAACGACCTTCTTTTTTTAAACCCGTTTGTAAAGAATTTGCAAAAAAAATTACAAAGTTGAAAAATAAATGTTTTCGAGTTCTAAAAGTTTTAAAAAAAAAAAAAAAAAGGTTTCTAAAATTTGCAAAAGAAAAAACAAGTGGGGTTATCAAAAGAATTCTCCTTATTAAAAGTAAAAGAATAATAAAAATGAAAAGAATAATAAAAGAACTTGAAAAAGTAAACCCAATTTTATTATTGGGATTGAGGAAAGTATATGAACCGAATGAAAATAGAAAAGATTCTATAATCAGTAATAAGATTACCGATGAATCGATCATTCAAATTAGATCCATGGATTGGACAAATTATTCACTCACAGAAAAAAAAATCAAGGATCTGGCTAATAGTACAATCACAATTAGAGATCAAATTGAAAGAATCGCGGAGAAAAAAAAAATGGGAACTCCGGATATAAATCTTATTTCTAACAAGACGAGTTGTGATAATAAAAGATGGGAGTTTTTGAAAGATATTTTGTGGATATCAAAAAAAATAAGTGCGCGATTAATACGCAAATGGCACTATTTTCTGAAATCTTTCGTTGAAAGAATATACATTGGTATCCGTCTATCTACTATTAACATTCCCAGAAAAAATGCACAACTTTTACTTGAATCAATAAAAAAAACTCTCAATAAATACATTTACAATGATGAAACAAATCAAGAAGTAATTGATGAAACGAACCAAAATGCAATTCACTTTATTTCGACTGTAAAAAAGTCGCTTTCTAATATTAGTAATAAACATTCAAAGACTTATTGTGACTTATCTTCCTTATCCCAAGGATATGTATTTTACAAATTATCACAAATTCAGGTTATTAACAAGGATCCCTTTGGATCTGCACTTCAATATCATGGAGCATACACCTTTTTCAAGGATAGAATAAAGGTCACACGAGAAGTATCTGATTCAAAAACAAGGCGTAAAAAACTTCCGAATTCTGGAATCAATGAATGGAAAGACTGGTTAAGAGGTCATTATCAATACAATTTATCTCAGACTAGATGGTCCAGATTAGTACCGCAAAAATGGCGAAATAGAGTCAATCAACACCGCATGATTCAAAATAAAGACTTCAAATTTTTAGATTCATATGAAAAAAACCGATTCATTCATTACAAGAATGAAAATTCTTATGGAGAGAATTCATTGTCGAGTAAAAATAAAAAACAGTACAGATATGTTCTTTTAGCACATAAGTATATTAATTATGAGGATAGAAAGAACCCATATATTTATGGGTCCCCTTTACAGGTAAATGAGGGACGAAAGATTTCATATAATTACCACACACCTAAACTCGAATTATTTTATGTATTAGGGAGTACAGCTAGTAGTGATTATTTAGGGAAAGAGTGTATTATTGATACAGGTCAAAATCTAGATCGAAAATATTTTGAGTGCGGAATTCTAAATTTTTGTCTTAAAAAAAATCTCGATATTGAAACCAGGACTAACATGGGCGCGAGGACTAACATTAGCAAAGATACTAAGACGAGAACTAATGATTATAAAATAATTGAGAAAAAGGATCTTTTTTATCTCAATCTCATGATTGATCAAAAAATTAACCCATCCAATAAAAAAGGTTTTTTTTTTGATTGGATGGGAATGAATGAAGACGTGTTATATGGTCCCATACCGAATCTGGAACCTTGGTTCTTCCAAGAATTTAGACTGCTTTATGATGCATATAAGATTAAACCCTGGATTATACCAATCCAATTACTTTTTTTTAATTTTAATGGAAATGAAAATATTAGTAGAAATATCAATGGAAATCAAAAAGAGAGTCTTCGTATATCATCCAATCAAAAAGAAGAATATCTTGAATTAGAGAATCGAAATCAAGAAGAAAAAGAACAGCGGGGCCAAGAAGATTTTGGATCAGATCTACGAAACCAAAAGAATCTTGGATCAGATGCACGAAACAAAAAAAAAGATTTTGAAAAGGATTACGCGGAAACCGAATCAGACATTAAAAATAAAAAACGTAAAAAGAAAAGGAAATCTAAAAGCAAGAAGGAGGCAGAACTTGATTTTCTCCTGAAAAAGTATTTGCTTTTTCAATTGAGATGGGATGAACCTCTGAATCAAAGAATAATCAATAATGTTAAGGTATATTGTTTCCTGCTTAGACTGAAAAATCCAAGTGAAATTGCTATATCCTCTATTGAAAGAGGAGAAATGCGCCTGGATGTAATGCTGATTGATAAGGAGCTAACAATTACGGAATTGATAAGAAAGGGAATATTCATTATCGAACCGGTTCGTCTGTCTCTAAAACGGGATGGGCAATTTCTTATGTATCAAACCATAAGTATTTCATTGGCCCATAAGAGTAAGCACAAAACAAATCGAAGATTCCGAAAAAGGAAATATGTTGATGAGAATAATTTCGATGGATCTATTGCACAAGATAGAAAAACGCTTGGGAATGGAGACGAAAATCATTATGATTCACTTTTTATTCCTGAAAATATTCTATCTCCTGTACGTCGTAGAGAATTAAGAATTCTAATGGATTTAAATTCCGGAAATGGGAATGTTGTGGATAGAAATACAGTACTTTGCAACGGGAATAACATAAAAAATTGTGTGCAATTTTTAGATGAGAATAAGTATCTTGATACAGATACAAATAAATGCATTCAATTTAAATTGTTTCTTTGGCCCAATTATCGATTAGAAGATTTAGCTTGTATGGATCGCTATTGGTTTGATACCAATAATAGTAGTCGTTTCAGTATGTTAAGGATACATATGTACCCACGATACAGAATTATTTGATGATATATTATCTATTTTTTTTATGGTATATTTTCTTTTTCTATATATCACGCTCACATCCGGTAGACTAGGACAGACGTATTTACATGCACGCTGTCTTCCATTCCATTCTGATACATGATAGTAATAGTAATTCAATAACGTATTAATTGGATCTAGGAATGAATCGGCGGAATCTTCTTAGGCCAAAATCATTTTATATTTCGTGGGTGCAAAAATGTAACATGCTTTCGTATCCGAATCAAATTACAAATGAAATTGGATTTATTAAATTGTTTTTTTGATAAAAAACAAAGTACTATATGAATAAATCTGGATTCCTGTGTGTACCAGATTGAAAGATTGAAATAACTGTCATTATTATTATATTATTCCTGACCGGTAAAACCCATATTTGTGAAAAAGAAAGAAAAAAAAGAAAGAGAAGAATTATTTTTATGATAAAAAGTTCATTCATCTCAGTTATTCCGCAAGAAGAAAAAGGAAAAAACAGGGGATCCGTTGAATTTCAAGTATTCAATTTTACTAATAAGATACGTAGACTTACTTCACATCTAGAATTGCACAGAAAAGACTATTTCTCTCAGAGAGGTCTGCGGAAGATTTTGGGAAAACGTCAACGGCTGCTGGCTTATTTGTCAAAAAAAAATAGAGTACGTTATAAGGAATTAATTGGTCAGCTGAATATTCGGGAGCCAAAACCGCGTTAATTTGAGGATTGGGGATTCATTTGAATTATTTGGTTTATTAGTATTAGATCTTGAATTTTGATGAACCTCGTTTTGTTTTCGATAATTCATGAATAATGAATCGGGGAAGAAAACATATGACTGTACCGGCTACAAGAAAAGACCTCATGATAGTCAATATGGGTCCTCACCACCCATCAATGCATGGTGTTCTTCGACTCATCGTTACTCTGGATGGTGAAGATGTTATTGACTGTGAACCCGTATTAGGTTATTTACATAGAGGAATGGAAAAAATTGCGGAAAACCGAACAATTATACAATATCTGCCTTATGTAACACGTTGGGATTATTTAGCAACTATGTTCACGGAAGCAATAACGGTAAATGGACCAGAACAGTTGGGAAATATTCAAGTACCTAAAAGAGCTAGCTATATCAGAGTAATTATGCTGGAGTTGAGTCGTATAGCTTCTCATTTGTTATGGCTGGGGCCTTTTATGGCGGATATCGGTGCACAAACTCCTTTCTTCTATATTTTAAGAGAAAGGGAATTGCTATATGATCTATTTGAAGCTGCCACAGGTATGCGAATGATGCACAATTACTTCCGTATCGGAGGAGTAGCTTCTGATCTACCTTATGGTTGGATAGATAAATGTTTGGATTTCTGCGATTATTTTTTAACAGAGGTAGTGGAATATCAAAAACTTATTACGCGGAATCCCATTTTTTTGCAACGAGTTGAAGGAGTAGGCATTATTGGTGGAGAAGAAGCAATAAATTGGGGTTTATCAGGACCAATGTTACGAGCTTCCGGAATCCAATGGGATCTTCGTAAAGTTGATCATTATGAGTGTTACGATGAATTCGATTGGGAGGTCCAGTGGCAAAAAGAAGGAGACTCATTAGCTCGTTATTTAGTGCGAATCGGTGAAATGACGGAATCCGTAAAAATTATTCAACGAGCTATAGAAGGAATTCCGGGAGGGGCCTATGAGAATTTAGAAGTGCGACGCTTTGATGGAGGGCGCCATTCCGAATGGAATGATTTTGATTATCGATTCATTAGTAAAAAACCTTCACCCGCTTTTGAATTGTCGAAGCAAGAACTTTATGTAAGAGTAGAAGCCCCCAAGGGAGAATTAGGCATTTTTTTGATAGGAGATAATAGTGTTTTTCCTTGGAGATGGAAAATTCGTCCACCAGGTTTCATCAATTTGCAAATTCTTCCTCAGTTAGTTAAAAGAATGAAATTGGCTGATATCATGACGATACTAGGTAGTATAGATATCATTATGGGAGAGGTTGATCGTTGAAATGACAATTGATACGACAGAAATACAAGCTATCAATTCTTTTTCCAGATCGGAGTATTTAGAAGAAGTCTATAGCCTCATATGGGCGCTTGTCCCTATTTTTACTCCTGTATCAGGAATCACAATAGGAGTACTCGTGATTGTGTGGTTAGAAAGAGAAATATCTGCAGCATTACAACAACGTATTGGGCTTGAATACGCCGGTCCTTTGGGAATTCTTCAAGCTCTAGCGGATGGGACTAAGCTACTTTTGAAAGAGGATCTTCTCCCATCTAGGGGGGATATTCGTTTATTCAGTATCGGCCCGTCTATAGCGGCCATATCCATTTTTTTTAGTTATTCAGTAATTCCTTTTGGGTATCGCCTTGTTCTGGCCGATCTCAGTATAGGTGTTTTTTTCTGGATCGCCATTTCCAGTATTGTCCCTATTGGACTTCTTATGTCAGGATATGGCTCGAATAATAAATATTCCTTTTCAGGTGGTCTACGAGCTGCTGCTCAATCGATTAGTTATGAAATACCATTAACTCTATGTGTGTTATCAATATCTCTACGTGTGATTCGTTGGAACATCAACTTTACCTTACCCACTTGTTTTAGGAAAGAAGATTGAATGTACTGATTGTATAAATATCTTCACTTTTCTTTATTCATCACTTGGGTCGATGAGCTAAACCAGATAGTTATATGAGTGAAACAAAACTGCTTATTAATTTGCAGTAATAAGATTGATTCTCATTCCCTATGTACGAGAGTAAGGTAGAAGTAAACATAAGCAGCGTAAACTGTTTACCCCAAGATTGGATGATTAGTCATCATGGCTTGAAGCGGGTACAAAAGATCACTTGTATGGGTTTTTACAATTTTATCCATATTTTGAATCAATCAAAAAAAGGGTGGGTGGTTAGGAACACTAAGATACGCAAAGGATTAGTAATGGAAATAATGTAAGGTATCCAAAGAGATATTTTTGCATGAAAGGAATCATAATGAGGGCTTTACGTTGGTAGAAATGATCAAGGAGTACTTCCCGATGATTCCGATCCAGAGTATACTCCTACCCACTGATTAAAGAAATAACTATTGGGAACGAAATAATCCTTTATTTTATTTTTTAGAATCCCCTTCTGAGAAAGAAGAACAGGAACGAAAGAAATGGAATGCAATAGGAAAAATTAAAATGATAAGAGATCTTTTTTTATTCTTTTTTTTTCTGATCTACATTTATATAGATGGAATGGAATTCTTATCAGGATTCATGAATTGGTGCGGGGTCTAATTATTTTTCGTAATCGCGCAATCTATGGGTCGAAATTTTTACCGATACAGCGCATATTTTATTGAAGGATTCAGTTATTGCTGAACAAAGAAAAATTTTGTAATTTGCATTAAAAAAAAAAATAAGGATGAGATCAATTCCGAAGCACTTTTATTTGTTATTATAGCAGACAGAATTCCATTGGTTTAATTAGGGACTCCCCGATGCATCTTTACTCTAGCTACTCCACAAAAAAAGCAAGCCGGGGGAATACCAAGTCAGTCCTTAAATTTATTTGTGGCCATCGAGGAGCCGTATGAAGCGGAGGTCTCATGTACGGTTCTGGAATAGCGATAGGAACAGTGATGTTATCATCGACTATAATTATCTAACAGTTCAAGTACGATTGATATAGTTGAGGCACAGTCTAAATATGGTTTTTGGGGGTGGAATCTTTGGCGCCAACCCATAGGGTTTATAGTTTTTCTAGTTTCTTCCCTAGCAGAATGTGAGAGATTACCCTTTGATTTACCAGAAGCGGAAGAGGAATTAGTAGCAGGTTATCAAACCGAATATTCGGGTATAAAATTTGGTTTATTTTACATTGCGTCTTACCTAAATCTACTAGTTTCTTCATTATTTGTAACAGTTCTGTACTTGGGGGGGTGGAATTCCTCTATTCCGTACATATTCATTCCGAAGCTTTTCGGAATAAATAAACCTGGTGGGGTCTTTGGAACGACAATTAGTATCTTCATTACATTAGCTAAAGCTTATTTGTTCCTGTTCATTCCTATCACAACAAGGTGGACTTTACCTAGGATGAGAATGGACCAACTATTAAATCTTGGATGGAAATTTCTTTTACCTGTTTCTCTAGGTAATCTATTATTGACAACTTCTTTCCAACGCCTTTCGCTGTAACAGAATATGAAATTCTAGGTTCATAACCTCTCTCAAGCAAGAGAAAGAAACATCAAATTATTCATGGATATCCACGATATGTTCCCTATGGTGACTGGGTTCATGAATTATGGTCAACAAACAGTACGAGCTACAAGGTACATTGGTCAAAGTTTCATGATTACTTTATCCCACGCGAATCGTTTACCTGTAACTATTCAATATCCTTATGAAAAATTGATCACATCAGAGCGTTTCCGCGGTCGAATCCACTTTGAATTTGATAAATGTATTGCTTGCGAAGTATGTGTTCGTGTATGTCCCATAGATTTACCTGTTGTTGATTGGAGATTGGAAACAGATATTAGAAAGAAACGGCTGCTTAATTATAGTATTGATTTTGGAATCTGTATATTTTGTGGCAACTGCGTCGAGTATTGTCCAACAAATTGTTTATCAATGACTGAGGAATATGAACTTTCTACTTATGATCGTCACGAATTGAATTATAATCAAATTGCTTTGGGTCGTCTACCAGTGTCAATAATGGGGGATTACACAATTCAAACAAACAATTATGAATATGAATTCCACTCAAATAAATAAAAATAGCCGCGGATAAACTAAACCCCTTTTCCTTTTTCAATAATGATAATGATTACCAAAATTACCAAATTACTAAGATTCTGTTTTGATCAGGGTTCTTTCTTTTTGGTTCGGCAGTAACCACAAATCATAAATATAACTACTGATTTGTGGGAATCATGGCTTTATTTGAATTGAAAATGGAATTCATATATCTGTGGTTATTTCGAAATATACAATTCCGAACTACACTTTCACTTTCAGATACAGAAGTGGGATTGGTCCAATAACAGTATCTACGTCAATCCACATCCCATTAAGATTTAATTCAATTAAGAACGTATCATCATTGACAAGAAAAAAATAGGGTAACCCCCTTTTCCTGGCCCGGTCAGTAAGGTCATGAAATATTTCTACTTAATTTATCTCTTATTTTACGCATAATGGATTTACCTGGACCAATACATGATATTCTTTTAGTATTTCTGGGATCAGGACTTATATTAGGAAGTCTCGGAGTGGTATTACTTACGAGTCCAATTTTGTCTGCCTTTTCTTTGGGATTGGTTCTTGTTTCTATAGCCTTATTCTATATTCCATCTAACTCCTATTTTGTAGCTGCTGCACAGCTCCTCATTTACGTGGGGGCCGTAAATGTCTTAATCATATTTGCCGTGATGTTCATGAAAGGTTCAGAATATTCCAATTATTTCTCTCTTTGGACCGTTGGGGATGGGGTTACTTTACTGGTTTGTACAAGTATTTTGTTTTCATTAATTACTACTATCTTAGATACGTCGTGGTACGGGATTATTTGGACTACAAGATCAAGCCAGATTATAGAACAGGACCTGATAAGTAACGTTCAACAAATTGGGATTCATTTATCAACGGATTTTTATCTTCCATTTGAACTTGTTTCTATAATTCTTTTAGTTGCTTTGATAGGTGCAATTGCTATGGCTCGTCAGTAAAAAAGAGTTAGGATTAGAAATAAAAAATCAAAGAAGAAAAAAAAAAAAAAATAAGGCCTCGGCCTTGTTCTGCCTTATTGCTTATTGTTAGTACATCTATTTTCCTTCAATTCTATTTTTGTTCATATGGAATGTCAAATAATAAAAGGTTTAGTTCTATCCATTGCCAATGCTTTCGTTTGTTACGCACTTGTTATATTCGAGTCAATCAAATCGGTTAAAAAATTGTTGTTCATATTGAAATGAATCGAGATTGATGAGGAGTTAGTCAATGATGCTCGAACACGGACTTGTTTTGAGTGCCTATTTATTTTCTATCGGTATTTATGGATTGATCACAAGTCGAAACATGGTTAGAGCACTTATGTGCCTTGAGCTTATACTGAATGCGGTTAATCTAAATCTCGTAACATTTTCTGATTTATTTGATAGTCGTCAATTAAAAGGAGACATTTTATCGATCTTTGTTATAGCTATTGCCGCCGCTGAAGCAGCTATTGGACCGGCTATTGTTTCGTCGATCCATCGTAACAGAAAATCAACTCGTATCAATCAATCAAATTTGTTGAATAAATAATCGTAGTCGTAATGATATAGATATAAATAAACACAGATATCCTTCTATATATTCTATATATATATATATATATGGATAGAATATGGATAAATAGATATAATTTATCTAATTCTAAAATTAGAATTAACATGTCTAACTAATTCATGTTTGCCGAAACGTAAGAAATCAAAGTATCCTGGCTCTTTCTCATGAACAGATCCAGCAATCTATTGATTCTAAAAAAACAAATTAAGGTAACCCACTGATTCGTCTGGTGTCTAGAATACATGATTTATTTACTACTTCTTTTTTTACCAGATCGAAAATCAAATTAATAATAATAATATTCAAAAATTTTATATATCCAATGTCACATTCAGTAAAGATTTATGATACCTGTATAGGATGTACTCAATGTGTACGAGCGTGTCCCACAGATGTATTGGAAATGATACCTTGGGACGGCTGTAAAGCTAAGCAAATAGCTTCTGCTCCAAGAACGGAGGACTGCGTAGGTTGTAAAAGATGTGAATCCGCTTGTCCAACGGATTTCTTGAGCGTCCGGGTTTATTTATGGCATGAGACAACTCGCAGTATGGGTCTAGCTTATTGATACGTTCTAGAAAACTCCACTTGAATACATTTGATTCCTCTTTACCGACAAAGACCCGTACTCGGGAAAATAGAATAGAATATATTATTCTGGGGGCGGGTCTTTCTGGTCAAAGTCTATCTTGTCTTTACCACGAGCTATTTTCCTTGGTTAACAATAATTGTTATTTTGCCGATATCCGCGGGTTTGTTAATTTTTTTTCTCCCTCATAGGGGGAATAAGGGGGTTAGATGGTATACTATGTGCATATGCTTTTTAGAGCTGCTTCTAACAACCTATGCATTCTGTTATCATTTCCAATTCGACGACCAATTAATCCAATTGGAGGAGGATTATAAATGGATAAATATTTTTGATTTTCACTGGAGACTGGGAATTGATGGACTTTCCATAGGACCCATTTTACTAACGGGATTCATTACTACTTTAGCTACCTTAGCGGCTTGGCCAATTACTCGGGATTCTCGATTGTTCCATTTCCTTATGTTAGCAATGTACAGTGGTCAAATAGGATTATTTTCCTCTCGAGACCTTTTACTTTTTTTCGTCATGTGGGAGTTAGAATTAATTCCTGTTTACCTACTTCTATCCATGTGGGGGGGTAAGAAACGTTTGTACTCAGCTACAAAGTTCATTTTGTACACTGCAGGGGGTTCCATTTTTCTTTTAATAGGAGTTCTAGGTATGGGTTTATACGGGTCGAATGACCCAACATTAAATTTTGAAACATCAGCTAATCAATCATATCCCGCGGCATTGGAAATAATATTATATTTGGGCTTCCTTATTGCTTATGCTGTCAAATCACCGATTATACCCCTACATACATGGTTACCAGATACCCATGGGGAAGCACATTACAGTACATGTATGCTTCTAGCCGGAATCTTATTAAAAATGGGAGCATATGGATTGATTCGGATCAATATGGAATTATTACCCCATGCTCATTCTATATTTTCTCCATGGTTGATGATAGTAGGAGCAATTCAAATAATCTATGCAGCTTCAACTTCTCCTGGTCAAGGCAATTTTAAAAAGAGAATAGCCTATTCTTCCGTATCTCATATGGGTTTCATAATTATAGGAATTGGTTCCATAACCGATACGGGACTCAACGGAGCCATTTTACAAATAATCTCTCATGGATTTATTGGTGCTGCACTTTTTTTCTTGGCGGGAACGAGTTATGATCGAATACGTCTTGTTTATCTCGACGAAATGGGCGGAATTGCGATCCCAATGCCAAAAATATTTACCATGTTCAGTAGTTTTTCGATGGCTTCTCTTGCATTGCCGGGAATGAGTGGTTTTGCTTCGGAGTTATTAGTTTTTTTTGGAATAATTACTAGCTCTAAATATTTTATAATTCCCAAAATACTAATTACTTTTGTAATGGTTATTGGAATTATATTAACTCCTATTTATTCATTATCTATGTTACGCCAGATGTTCTATGGATACAAGCTTTTCAATGTTACAAACTCTTATTTTTTTGATTCTGGACCACGAGAATTATTTATTTCGACCTGTATCTTTTTACCTGTAATAGGTATTGGTCTTTATCCCGATTTCGTTCTCTCGTTATCAGTTGACAAGGTCGAAGCTATTCTATCTAAATTTTTTATAAATAATTAGATAGAATAAGACATAAAGTCAAAAACTCCTTTGATTTTTAAAATCATTTTATTTTCTATAACTATAAATGAAAAAATCAAAAGAAAAAGAGTGAAGTGGTTTTGAATTGTAATCAGAAACATCCGGAGTTTTTGAGAACCAATGTAATGGTTCTCAAAAACTCGAAAAACTTTCGCTATCTAAGGGGACCACTATGGACTCTTCAAGCTTTTTCTTCAATTAGATGTTAATGTGAATGAACCATAACTATGTAGTCCTACCCCTAATAGATTGACCCCGAAATAACATATCCAAATTATAAGAAATCCCGCAGAAGCCACAATTGCGGAATTCACACCTTGCAAACTTTGAGCCGTTCTAGTATGTAAATAAATTGCGAATATGGTCCAAGTAATAAATGCCCAAGTTTCCTTAGGGTCCCAATTCCAATAAGATCCCCATGCCTCATTAGCCCATACTGCTCCCGAAAGAATACCTATGGTTAAAAAAGTAAATCCTAGACTAATAACACGATAACTCCAATGATCCAACCGTCGAGTAAATTGAGACTTGTGATAATTTCTAAATGAAAGAAAGGAGGTGCTTTGTAAAACACTTCCTTTTTCATTTAAGTATTGTATCTCATCAAAATAAAATGATCCAATTAGTAAATTTTTACTTTTATCAAGAATATCTATGTTTTTTCTAAGTGTAATGACTAAAAGAGCTACTGATAATAACGATCCGCATAAAAGAGCTGCGTAGCTCAATAACATCATACTCACGTGCATCATTAACCACTGGGATTGTAGAGCAGGCACTAATATTGCGGATTGCTGCATTTCAGTTAAAAGTCCCGAAGTGGCAAAGCCTTGAGTCAAAATAGTACCTGGAGCTGTTATTGCGCTTAAATCATTTTTATGGTTCCGTATTTTCGAAACCATATGAAAAATGGAGAAACTCCACGAAAGGAACATTAATGATCCATATAAATCATTTAATGGGAAATGTCTCGAATAAATCCAACGAGTAACTAATAATCCTGTTATACAGAAAAAAAGTAACTATCATACCTTTTTCTGACGAATCACATAGTCCTACGATTTCATGAACTAGTAATTTCATTAAATGAATCGTAATGACAATTGAAATGATCGAAAAAGAGATGTGAGTTAATATATGTTCTAAAGTATCAAATATCATAAAAAACGATTAAAAAAAAAAAGAAAAGGGGGTTTTCAATTATAGAAATCCGGAATTGAATTCAGTATAGGATCTATTGTGCCCTTTTAGAGAATGCCGCCACTCGGATTCGAACCGAGATGCTCTGGCACTGCTTCCTAAGAGCAGCGTGTCTACCAATTTCACCATGGCGGCTTGATCGAAATAATAATAGCCCAGATTAGATTCATTCGTCGATGCAATCAATGTTATTTATTTTCCGAAATATTAGAAAGGAATGGTTGAATAAAAAAAAATTGTTCAAATAAATATTTGAACGTTCAATAATACTTAGCTTAGTATCATGATATGTTATCAGTTTTAACAATGGGATTTCATGTAGTATAAGTTTTCCCGGAACAGTTGGATTTAGATGATTATGTCCTTAGTCTACATATATAACTAAGAATTTCCTTTTCCAATCTATTTCTGTATAATTCATTTTCCATTTATCTGATTTAATGCATGCGAAAAAAAAAAACAAGTGAAGTGATGGGGAAAATGACAATCCCCATCTCGTGAATTATAAAAACATAAAAAGTGAAATCCTTATCTTGTATGTAACTGCTTTTGTTTGAAGTTTGAAAAAAAAAAAGAGTCCCTTTTTTAGACTCCCGTTAGACAGAAAAATGGAATTCGTTTTCTACATGCGAAAATAAAATATCGGGTTCTATCTCATATGGATGAGTTCAAAACATTAGTTAATGTAAATTATTAATTTTCTATTGTATATTGTAAATCATCCAATTCATCGAGTGATATTGATTTAGAGTATTGTATTCCAAGGCCTTATTATTGTCGCACAAAAAAACTTTTTGAATGCCCAGTAGAAATAGATTTAGCTAGGGATAAAGCCTTTTCCCTGGCCCAATAACCTCTTTTTTTCCAAATATTTCTACGAATACGCTTCTTTGACATAGAAGTACGTTTCTTTGGAACTGCCATCTTAAAATAAAAAAGTTACTCATTTAGATAGTTGGATGTGAAAGACATGTATTGCTCAAAAAGGATCGTTCTTTCTATCTTTCTATTCATTATCCATATTTATTCTATAGCGAATACCCTCTTGATTTGATTACATAAAAAATATGGATACATGTACATCGATATAGTATCACTCGGGATAAAAATAAAATAAAAAATAAAAGTTTAAGATAAGAGCAGAACCCTTACCTATACTTACCTATATCTAATTTAAGAAAACAATAATGTAACATTTTCTATTATCTATTAATTAATAAATTTAATCAATCTCGAAAGTAGAGTATCCATAATTATTAATTATTAATATTAAATAAAGACTAATAAAATTAATTGATAAAGAAAAAGAATATTAATTGGAGTAATCCTTTATTTAAGTTTTATGCAAAATAACGAGTATTATAGGATTTCTAATAAACATAAGTTTTTTTTATTGGAATAAAAGCTAATCAATCAGTTCCACAATGAATTAGTTAGTAACTAGTCCTAAACTAACTAAAATAACTCGATCTTTATTAGATCGAGTTATTGGCAAATGCTATATTCCAGAATCAAGAATCAAGTCTTTTTTTTTGATAGAATTTTGTCTTACTATATGGATATAAATCGCCGTAGTATTAGAATGATTGAAAATCTCATACTCTGTTCTATATGTTATGTTAATAAATATCTTATTAATTACTAAGCATTAATAGTAAAATTAAAATAGTAATTTAATTTGGTTATTTGAGGAAATGCAACTTCTCAATTCGAATAATTGGAAGATTTTAAATATCTGGTAAAGAATCAAAATAATTAATGATTTCAAATCATA
>NW_027181943.1:10000-25000 GCF_029961685.1 Aristolochia californica | reverse complement strand
AAGCAATAAGGGGTTCGATGTTAGTAACCCAATCAATTCTTAGAAAATACATCGTACTGCCCTCATTAATAATAGCTAAAAATCTCGGCCGTATGCTATTATTTCAATTCCCTGAGTGGTACGAAGATTTTAAAGACTGGGATAGAGAAATGCACGTTAAATGCACCTATAATGGTGTTCAATTATCAGAAACAGAATTTCCAAAAAACTGGTTAACAGATGGTATTCAGATAAAAATCCAATTTCCTTTCTGTCTGAAACCTTGGCGCAATAAGGTAAGACCCCCCCTTGGAAGTCCAATAAAAAAGAAAGGGAAAAAGAGACAATTTTTCTTTTTTAACAATCTGGGGAATGGAAGCTGAACTACCTTTTGGTTCTCCCCCGAAAACGACCTTCTTTTTTTAAACCCGTTTGTAAAGAATTTGCAAAAAAAATTACAAAGTTGAAAAATAAATGTTTTCGAGTTCTAAAAGTTTTAAAAAAAAAAAAAAAAAGGTTTCTAAAATTTGCAAAAGAAAAAACAAGTGGGGTTATCAAAAGAATTCTCCTTATTAAAAGTAAAAGAATAATAAAAATGAAAAGAATAATAAAAGAACTTGAAAAAGTAAACCAATTTTATTATTGGGATTGAGGAAAGTATATGAACCGAATGAAAATAGAAAAGATTCTATAATCAGTAATAAGATTACCGATGAATCGATCATTCAAATTAGATCCATGGATTGGACAAATTTATTCACTCACAGAAAAAAAAATCAAGGATCTGGCTAATAGTACAATCACAATTAGAGATCAAATTGAAAGAATCGCGGAGAAAAAAAAAATGGGAACTCCGGATATAAATCTTATTTCTAACAAGACGAGTTGTGATAATAAAAGATGGGAGTTTTTGAAAGATATTTTGTGGATATCAAAAAAAATAAGTGCGCGATTAATACGCAAATGGCACTATTTTCTGAAATCTTTCGTTGAAAGAATATACATTGGTATCCGTCTATCTACTATTAACATTCCCAGAAAAAATGCACAACTTTTACTTGAATCAATAAAAAAAACTCTCAATAAATACATTTACAATGATGAAACAAATCAAGAAGTAATTGATGAAACGAACCAAAATGCAATTCACTTTATTTCGACTGTAAAAAAGTCGCTTTCTAATATTAGTAATAAACATTCAAAGACTTATTGTGACTTATCTTCCTTATCCCAAGGATATGTATTTTACAAATTATCACAAATTCAGGTTATTAACAAGGATCCCTTTGGATCTGCACTTCAATATCATGGAGCATACACCTTTTTCAAGGATAGAATAAAGGTCACACGAGAAGTATCTGATTCAAAAACAAGGCGTAAAAAACTTCCGAATTCTGGAATCAATGAATGGAAAGACTGGTTAAGAGGTCATTATCAATACAATTTATCTCAGACTAGATGGTCCAGATTAGTACCGCAAAAATGGCGAAATAGAGTCAATCAACACCGCATGATTCAAAATAAAGACTTCAAATTTTAGATTCATATGAAAAAAACCGATTCATTCATTACAAGAATGAAAATTCTTATGGAGAGAATTCATTGTCGAGTAAAAATAAAAAACAGTACAGATATGTTCTTTTAGCACATAAGTATATTAATTATGAGGATAGAAAGAACCCATATATTTATGGGTCCCCTTTACAGGTAAATGAGGGACGAAAGATTTCATATAATTACCACACACCTAAACTCGAATTATTTTATGTATTAGGGAGTACAGCTAGTAGTGATTATTTAGGGAAAGAGTGTATATTGATACAGGTCAAAATCTAGATCGAAAATATTTTGAGTGCGGAATTCTAAATTTTTGTCTTAAAAAAAATCTCGATATTGAAACCAGGACTAACATGGGCGCGAGGACTAACATTAGCAAAGATACTAAGACGAGAACTAATGATTATAAAATAATTGAGAAAAAGGATCTTTTTTATCTCAATCTCATGATTGATCAAAAAATTAACCCATCCAATAAAAAAGGTTTTTTTTTTTGATTGGATGGGAATGAATGAAGACGTGTTATATGGTCCCATACCGAATCTGGAACCTTGGTTCTTCCAAGAATTTAGACTGCTTTATGATGCATATAAGATTAAACCCTGGATTATACCAATCCAATTACTTTTTTTTAATTTTAATGGAAATGAAAATATTAGTAGAAATATCAATGGAAATCAAAAAGAGAGTCTTCGTATATCATCCAATCAAAAAGAAGAATATCTTGAATTAGAGAATCGAAATCAAGAAGAAAAAGAACAGCGGGGCCAAGAAGATTTTGGATCAGATCTACGAAACCAAAAGAATCTTGGATCAGATGCACGAAACAAAAAAAAAGATTTTGAAAAGGATTACGCGGAAACCGAATCAGACATTAAAAATAAAAAACGTAAAAAGAAAAGGAAATCTAAAAGCAAGAAGGAGGCAGAACTTGATTTTCTCCTGAAAAGTATTTGCTTTTTCAATTGAGATGGGATGAACCTCTGAATCAAAGAATAATCAATAATGTTAAGGTATATTGTTTCTGCTTAGACTGAAAAATCCAAGTGAAATTGCTATATCCTCTATTGAAAGAGGAGAAATGCGCCTGGATGTAATGCTGATTGATAAGGAGCTAACAATTACGGAATTGATAAGAAAGGGAATATTCATTATCGAACCGGTTCGTCTGTCTCTAAAACGGGATGGGCAATTTCTTATGTATCAAACCATAAGTATTTCATTGGCCCATAAGAGTAAGCACAAAACAAATCGAAGATTCCGAAAAAGGAAATATGTTGATGAGAATAATTTCGATGGATCTATTGCACAAGATAGAAAAACGCTTGGGAATGGAGACGAAAATCATTATGATTCACTTTTTATTCCTGAAAATATTCTATCTCCTGTACGTCGTAGAGAATTAAGAATTCTAATGGATTTAAATTCCGGAAATGGGAATGTTGTGGATAGAAATACAGTACTTTGCAACGGAATAACATAAAAAATTGTGTGCAATTTTTAGATGAGAATAAGTATCTTGATACAGATACAAATAAATGCATTCAATTTAAATTGTTTCTTTGGCCCAATTATCGATTAGAAGATTTAGCTTGTATGGATCGCTATTGGTTTGATACCAATAATAGTAGTCGTTTCAGTATGTTAAGGATACATATGTACCCACGATACAGAATTATTTGATGATATATTATCTATTTTTTTTATGGTATATTTTCTTTTTCTATATATCACGCTCACATCCGGTAGACTAGGACAGACGTATTTACATGCACGCTGTCTTCCATTCCATTCTGATACATGATAGTAATAGTAATTCAATAACGTATTAATTGGATCTAGGAATGAATCGGCGGAATCTTCTTAGGCCAAAATCATTTTATATTTCGTGGGTGCAAAAATGTAACATGCTTTCGTATCCGAATCAAATTACAAATGAAATTGGATTTATTAAATTGTTTTTCTGATAAAAAACAAAGTACTATATGAATAAATCTGGATTCCTGTGTGTACCAGATTGAAAGATTGAAATAACTGTCATTATTATTATATTATTCCTGACCGGGTAAAACCCATATTTGTGAAAAAGAAGAAAAAAAGAAAGAGAAGAATTATTTTTATGATAAAAAGTTCATTCATCTCAGTTATTCCGCAAGAAGAAAAAGGAAAAAACAGGGGATCCGTTGAATTTCAAGTATTCAATTTTACTAATAAGATACGTAGACTTACTTCACATCTAGAATTGCACAGAAAAGACTATTTCTCTCAGAGAGGTCTGCGGAAGATTTTGGGAAAACGTCAACGGCTGCTGGCTTATTTGTCAAAAAAAATAGAGTACGTTATAAGGAATTAATTGGTCAGCTGAATATTCGGGAGCCAAAACCGCGTTAATTTGAGGATTGGGGATTCATTTGAATTATTTGGTTTATTAGTATTAGATCTTGAATTTTGATGAACCTCGTTTTGTTTTCGATAATTCATGAATAATGAATCGGGGAAGAAAACATATGACTGTACCGGCTACAAGAAAAGACCTCATGATAGTCAATATGGGTCCTCACCACCCATCAATGCATGGTGTTCTTCGACTCATCGTTACTCTGGATGGTGAAGATGTTATTGACTGTGAACCCGTATTAGGTTATTTACATAGAGGAATGGAAAAAATTGCGGAAAACCGAACAATTATACAATATCTGCCTTATGTAACACGTTGGGATTATTTAGCAACTATGTTCACGGAAGCAATAACGGTAAATGGACCAGAACAGTTGGGAAATATTCAAGTACCTAAAAGAGCTAGCTATATCAGAGTAATTATGCTGGAGTTGAGTCGTATAGCTTCTCATTTGTTATGGCTGGGGCCTTTTATGGCGGATATCGGTGCACAAACTCCTTTCTTCTATATTTTAAGAGAAAGGGAATTGCTATATGATCTATTTGAAGCTGCCACAGGTATGCGAATGATGCACAATTACTTCCGTATCGGAGGAGTAGCTTCTGATCTACCTTATGGTTGGATAGATAAATGTTTGGATTTCTGCGATTATTTTTTAACAGAGGTAGTGGAATATCAAAAACTTATTACGCGGAATCCCATTTTTTTGCAACGAGTTGAAGGAGTAGGCATTATTGGTGGAGAAGAAGCAATAAATTGGGTTTATCAGGACCAATGTTACGAGCTTCCGGAATCCAATGGGATCTTCGTAAGTTGATCATTATGAGTGTTACGATGAATTCGATTGGGAGGTCCAGTGGCAAAAAGAAGGAGACTCATTAGCTCGTTATTTAGTGCGAATCGGTGAAATGACGGAATCCGTAAAAATTATTCAACGAGCTATAGAAGGAATTCCGGGAGGGGCCTATGAGAATTTAGAAGTGCGACGCTTTGATGGAGGGCGCCATTCCGAATGGAATGATTTTGATTATCGATTCATTAGTAAAAAACCTTCACCCGCTTTTGAATTGTCGAAGCAAGAACTTTATGTAAGAGTAGAAGCCCCCAAGGGAGAATTAGGCATTTTTTTGATAGGAGATAATAGTGTTTTTCCTTGGAGATGGAAAATTCGTCCACCAGGTTTCATCAATTTGCAAATTCTTCCTCAGTTAGTTAAAAGAATGAAATTGGCTGATATCATGACGATACTAGGTAGTATAGATATCATTATGGGAGAGGTTGATCGTTGAAATGACAATTGATACGACAGAAATACAAGCTATCAATTCTTTTTCCAGATCGGAGTATTTAGAAGAAGTCTATAGCCTCATATGGGCGCTTGTCCCTATTTTTACTCCTGTATCAGGAATCACAATAGGAGTACTCGTGATTGTGTGGTTAGAAAGAGAAATATCTTGCAGCATTACAACAACGTATTGGGCTTGAATACGCCGGTCCTTTGGGAATTCTTCAAGCTCTAGCGGATGGGACTAAGCTACTTTGAAAGAGGATCTTCTCCCATCTAGGGGGGATATTCGTTTATTCAGTATCGGCCCGTCTATAGCGGCCATATCCATTTTTTTAGTTATTCAGTAATTCCTTTTGGGTATCGCCTTGTTCTGGCCGATCTCAGTATAGGTGTTTTTTTCTGGATCGCCATTTCCAGTATTGTCCCTATTGGACTTCTTATGTCAGGATATGGCTCGAATAATAAATATTCCTTTTCAGGTGGTCTACGAGCTGCTGCTCAATCGATTAGTTATGAAATACCATTAACTCTATGTGTGTTATCAATATCTCTACGTGTGATTCGTTGGAACATCAACTTTACCTTACCCACTTGTTTTAGGAAAGAAGATTGAATGTACTGATTGTATAAATATCTTCACTTTTCTTTATTCATCACTTGGGTCGATGAGCTAAACCAGATAGTTATATGAGTGAAACAAAACTGCTTATTAATTTGCAGTAATAAGATTGATTCTCATTCCCTATGTACGAGAGTAAGGTAGAAGTAAACATAAGCAGCGTAAACTGTTTACCCCAAGATTGGATGATTAGTCATCATGGCTTGAAGCGGGTACAAAAGATCACTTGTATGGGTTTTTACAATTTTATCCATATTTGAATCAATCAAAAAAAGGGTGGGTGGTTAGGAACACTAAGATACGCAAAGGATTAGTAATGGAAATAATGTAAGGTATCCAAAGAGATATTTTTGCATGAAAGGAATCATAATGAGGGCTTTACGTTGGTAGAAATGATCAAGGAGTACTTCCCGATGATTCCGATCCAGAGTATACTCCTACCCACTGATTAAAGAAATAACTATTGGGAACGAAATAATCCTTTATTTTATTTTTAGAATCCCCTTCTGAGAAAGAAGAACAGGAACGAAAGAAATGGAATGCAATAGGAAAAATTAAAATGATAAGAGATCTTTTTTTATTCTTTTTTTTTCTGATCTACATTTATATAGATGGAATGGAATTCTTATCAGGATTCATGAATTGGTGCGGGGTCTAATTATTTTTCGTAATCGCGCAATCTATGGGTCGAAATTTTTACGATACAGCGCATATTTTATTGAAGGATTCAGTTATTGCTGAACAAAGAAAAATTTTGTAATTTGCATTAAAAAAAAAATAAGGATGAGATCAATTCCGAAGCACTTTTATTTGTTATTATAGCAGACAGAATTCCATTGGTTTAATTAGGGACTCCCCGATGCATCTTTACTCTAGCTACTCCACAAAAAAAGCAAGCCGGGGGAATACCAAGTCAGTCCTTAAATTTATTTGTGGCCATCGAGGAGCCGTATGAAGCGGAGGTCTCATGTACGGTTCTGGAATTTCTGGAATAGCGATAGGAACAGTGATGTTATCATCGACTATAATTATCTAACAGTTCAAGTACGATTGATATAGTTGAGGCACAGTCTAAATATGGTTTTTGGGGGTGGAATCTTTGGCGCCAACCCATAGGGTTTATAGTTTTTCTAGTTTCTTCCCTAGCAGAATGTGAGAGATTACCCTTTGATTTACCAGAAGCGGAAGAGGAATTAGTAGCAGGTTATCAAACCGAATATTCGGGTATAAAATTTGGTTTATTTTACATTGCGTCTTACCTAAATCTACTAGTTTCTTCATTATTTGTAACAGTTCTGTACTTGGGGGGGTGGAATTCCTCTATTCCGTACATATTCATTCCGAAGCTTTTCGGAATAAATAAACCTGGTGGGGTCTTTGGAACGACAATTAGTATCTTCATTACATTAGCTAAAGCTTATTTGTTCCTGTTCATTCCTATCACAACAAGGTGGACTTTACCTAGGATGAGAATGGACCAACTATTAAATCTTGGATGGAAATTTCTTTTACCTGTTTCTCTAGGTAATCTATTATTGACAACTTCTTTCCAACGCCTTTCGCTGTAACAGAATATGAAATTCTAGGTTCATAACCTCTCTCAAGCAAGAGAAAGAAACATCAAATTATTCATGGATATCCACGATATGTTCCCTATGGTGACTGGGTTCATGAATTATGGTCAACAAACAGTACGAGCTACAAGGTACATTGGTCAAAGTTTCATGATTACTTTATCCCACGCGAATCGTTTACCTGTAACTATTCAATATCCTTATGAAAAATTGATCACATCAGAGCGTTTCCGCGGTCGAATCCACTTTGAATTTGATAAATGTATTGCTTGCGAAGTATGTGTTCGTGTATGTCCCATAGATTTACCTGTTGTTGATTGGAGATTGGAAACAGATATTAGAAAGAAACGGCTGCTTAATTATAGTATTGATTTTGGAATCTGTATATTTTGTGGCAACTGCGTCGAGTATTGTCCAACAAATTGTTTATCAATGACTGAGGAATATGAACTTTCTACTTATGATCGTCACGAATTGAATTATAATCAAATTGCTTTGGGTCGTCTACCAGTGTCAATAATGGGGGATTACACAATTCAAACAAACAATTATGAATATGAATTCCACTCAAATAAATAAAAATAGCCGCGGATAAACTAAACCCCTTTTCCTTTTTCAATAATGATAATGATTACCAAAATTACCAAATTACTAAGATTCTGTTTTGATCAGGGTTCTTTCTTTTTGGTTCGGCAGTAACCACAAATCATAAATATAACTACTGATTTGTGGGAATCATGGCTTTATTTGAATTGAAAATGGAATTCATATATCTGTGGTTATTTCGAAATATACAATTCCGAACTACACTTTCACTTTCAGATACAGAAGTGGGATTGGTCCAATAACAGTATCTACGTCAATCCACATCCCATTAAGATTTAATTCAATTAAGAACGTATCATCATTGACAAGAAAAAAATAGGGTAACCCCCTTTTCCTGGCCCGGTCAGTAAGGTCATGAAATATTTCTACTTAATTTATCTCTTATTTTACGCATAATGGATTTACCTGGACCAATACATGATATTCTTTTAGTAGTATTTCTGGGATCAGGACTTATATTAGGAAGTCTCGGAGTGGTATTACTTACGAGTCCAATTTTGTCTGCCTTTTCTTTGGGATTGGTTCTTGTTTCTATAGCCTTATTCTATATTCCATCTAACTCCTATTTTGTAGCTGCTGCACAGCTCCTCATTTACGTGGGGGCCGTAAATGTCTTAATCATATTTGCCGTGAACTAGAAAAAGAATTATAAATCTTCCATTATTTCTCTCTTTGGACCGTTGGGGATGGGGTTACTTTACTGGTTTGTACAAGTATTTTGTTTTCATTAATTACTACTATCTTAGATACGTCGTGGTACGGGATTATTTGGACTACAAGATCAAGCCAGATTATAGAACAGGACCTGATAAGTAACGTTCAACAAATTGGGATTCATTTATCAACGGATTTTTATCTTCCATTTGAACTTGTTTCTATAATTCTTTTAGTTGCTTTGATAGGTGCAATTGCTATGGCTCGTCAGTAAAAAAGAGTTAGGATTAGAAATAAAAAATCAAAGAAAAAAAAAAAAAAATAAGGCCTCGGCCTTGTTCTGCCTTATTGCTTATTGTTAGTACATCTATTTTCCTTCAATTCTATTTTTGTTCATATGGAATGTCAAATAATAAAAGGTTTAGTTCTATCCATTGCCAATGCTTTCGTTTGTTACGCACTTGTTATATTCGAGTCAATCAAATCGGTTAAAAATTGTTGTTCATATTGAAATGAATCGAGATTGATGAGGAGTTAGTCAATGATGCTCGAACACGGACTTGTTTTGAGTGCCTATTTATTTTCTATCGGTATTTATGGATTGATCACAAGTCGAAACATGGTTAGAGCACTTATGTGCCTTGAGCTTATACTGAATGCGGTTAATCTAAATCTCGTAACATTTTCTGATTTATTTGATAGTCGTCAATTAAAAGGAGACATTTTATCGATCTTTGTTATAGCTATTGCCGCCGCTGAAGCAGCTATTGGACCGGCTATTGTTTCGTCGATCCATCGTAACAGAAAATCAACTCGTATCAATCAATCAAATTTGTTGAATAAATAATCGTAGTCGTAATGATATAGATATAAATAAACACAGATATCCTTCTATATATTCTATATATATATATATATATGGATAGAATATGGATAAATAGATATAATTTATCTAATTCTAAAATTAGAATTAACATGTCTAACTAATTCATGTTTGCCGAAACGTAAGAAATCAAAGTATCCTGGCTCTTTCTCATGAACAGATCCAGCAATCTATTGATTCTAAAAAAACAAATTAAGGTAACCCACTGATTCGTCTGGTGTCTAGAATACATGATTTATTTACTACTTCTTTTTTTACCAGATCGAAAATCAAATTAATAATAATAATATTCAAAAATTTTATATATCCAATGTCACATTCAGTAAAGATTTATGATACCTGTATAGGATGTACTCAATGTGTACGAGCGTGTCCCACAGATGTATTGGAAATGATACCTTGGGACGGCTGTAAAGCTAAGCAAATAGCTTCTGCTCCAAGAACGGAGGACTGCGTAGGTTGTAAAAGATGTGAATCCGCTTGTCCAACGGATTTCTTGAGCGTCCGGGTTTATTTATGGCATGAGACAACTCGCAGTATGGGTCTAGCTTATTGATACGTTCTAGAAAACTCCACTTGAATACATTTGATTCCTCTTTACCGACAAAGACCCGTACTCGGGAAAATAGAATAGAATATATTATTCTGGGGGCGGGTCTTTCTGGTCAAAGTCTATCTTGTCTTTACCACGAGCTATTTTCCTTGGTTAACAATAATTGTTATTTTGCCGATATCCGCGGGTTTGTTAATTTTTTTTCTCCCTCATAGGGGGAATAAGGGGGTTAGATGGTATACTATGTGCATATGCTTTTTAGAGCTGCTTCTAACAACCTATGCATTCTGTTATCATTTCCAATTCGACGACCAATTAATCCAATTGGAGGAGGATTATAAATGGATAAATATTTTTGATTTTCACTGGAGACTGGGAATTGATGGACTTTCCATAGGACCCATTTTACTAACGGGATTCATTACTACTTTAGCTACCTTAGCGGCTTGGCCAATTACTCGGGATTCTCGATTGTTCCATTTCCTTATGTTAGCAATGTACAGTGGTCAAATAGGATTATTTTCCTCTCGAGACCTTTTACTTTTTTTCGTCATGTGGGAGTTAGAATTAATTCCTGTTTACCTACTTCTATCCATGTGGGGGGGTAAGAAACGTTTGTACTCAGCTACAAAGTTCATTTTGTACACTGCAGGGGGTTCCATTTTTCTTTTAATAGGAGTTCTAGGTATGGGTTTATACGGGTCGAATGACCCAACATTAAATTTTGAAACATCAGCTAATCAATCATATCCCGCGGCATTGGAAATAATATTATATTTGGGCTTCCTTATTGCTTATGCTGTCAAATCACCGATTATACCCCTACATACATGGTTACCAGATACCCATGGGGAAGCACATTACAGTACATGTATGCTTCTAGCCGGAATCTTATTAAAAATGGGAGCATATGGATTGATTCGGATCAATATGGAATTATTACCCCATGCTCATTCTATATTTTCTCCATGGTTGATGATAGTAGGAGCAATTCAAATAATCTATGCAGCTTCAACTTCTCCTGGTCAAGGCAATTTTAAAAAGAGAATAGCCTATTCTTCCGTATCTCATATGGGTTTCATAATTATAGGAATTGGTTCCATAACCGATACGGGACTCAACGGAGCCATTTTACAAATAATCTCTCATGGATTTATTGGTGCTGCACTTTTTTTCTTGGCGGGAACGAGTTATGATCGAATACGTCTTGTTTATCTCGACGAAATGGGCGGAATTGCGATCCCAATGCCAAAAATATTTACCATGTTCAGTAGTTTTTCGATGGCTTCTCTTGCATTGCCGGGAATGAGTGGTTTTGCTTCGGAGTTATTAGTTTTTTTTGGAATAATTACTAGCTCTAAATATTTTATAATTCCCAAAATACTAATTACTTTTGTAATGGTTATTGGAATTATATTAACTCCTATTTATTCATTATCTATGTTACGCCAGATGTTCTATGGATACAAGCTTTTCAATGTTACAAACTCTTATTTTTTTGATTCTGGACCACGAGAATTATTTATTTCGACCTGTATCTTTTTACCTGTAATAGGTATTGGTCTTTATCCCGATTTCGTTCTCTCGTTATCAGTTGACAAGGTCGAAGCTATTCTATCTAAATTTTTTATAAATAATTAGATAGAATAAGACATAAAGTCAAAAACTCCTTTGATTTTTAAAATCATTTTATTTTCTATAACTATAAATGAAAAAATCAAAAGAAAAAGAGTGAAGTGGTTTTGAATTGTAATCAGAAACATCCGGAGTTTTTGAGAACCAATGTAATGGTTCTCAAAAACTCGAAAAACTTTCGCTATCTAAGGGGACCACTATGGACTCTTCAAGCTTTTTCTTCAATTAGATGTTAATGTGAATGAACCATAACTATGTAGTCCTACCCCTAATAGATTGACCCCGAAATAACATATCCAAATTATAAGAAATCCCGCAGAAGCCACAATTGCGGAATTCACACCTTGCAAACTTTGAGCCGTTCTAGTATGTAAATAAATTGCGAATATGGTCCAAGTAATAAATGCCCAAGTTTCCTTAGGGTCCCAATTCCAATAAGATCCCCATGCCTCATTAGCCCATACTGCTCCCGAAAGAATACCTATGGTTAAAAAAGTAAATCCTAGACTAATAACACGATAACTCCAATGATCCAACCGTCGAGTAAATTGAGACTTGTGATAATTTCTAAATGAAAGAAAGGAGGTGCTTTGTAAAACACTTCCTTTTTCATTTAAGTATTGTATCTCATCAAAATAAAATGATCCAATTAGTAAATTTTTACTTTTATCAAGAATATCTATGTTTTTTCTAAGTGTAATGACTAAAAGAGCTACTGATAATAACGATCCGCATAAAAGAGCTGCGTAGCTCAATAACATCATACTCACGTGCATCATTAACCACTGGGATTGTAGAGCAGGCACTAATATTGCGGATTGCTGCATTTCAGTTAAAAGTCCCGAAGTGGCAAAGCCTTGAGTCAAAATAGTACCTGGAGCTGTTATTGCGCTTAAATCATTTTTATGGTTCCGTATTTTCGAAACCATATGAAAAATGGAGAAACTCCACGAAAGGAACATTAATGATCCATATAAATCATTTAATGGGAAATGTCTCGAATAAATCCAACGAGTAACTAATAATCCTGTTATACAGAAAAAAGTAACTATCATACCTTTTTCTGACGAATCACATAGTCCTACGATTTTCATGAACTAGTAATTTCATTAAATGAATCGTAATGACAATTGAAATGATCGAAAAAGAGATGTGAGTTAATATATGTTCTAAAGTATCAAATATCATAAAAAACGATTAAAAAAAAAAAGAAAAGGGGGTTTTCAATTATAGAAATCCGGAATTGAATTCAGTATAGGATCTATTGTGCCCTTTTAGAGAATGCCGCCACTCGGATTCGAACCGAGATGCTCTGGCACTGCTTCCTAAGAGCAGCGTGTCTACCAATTTCACCATGGCGGCTTGATCGAAATAATAATAGCCCAGATTAGATTCATTCGTCGATGCAATCAATGTTATTTATTTTCCGAAATATTAGAAAGGAATGGTTGAATAAAAAAAAATTGTTCAAATAAATATTTGAACGTTCAATAATACTTAGCTTAGTATCATGATATGTTATCAGTTTTAACAATGGGATTTCATGTAGTATAAGTTTTCCCGGAACAGTTGGATTTAGATGATTATGTCCTTAGTCTACATATATAACTAAGAATTTCCTTTTCCAATCTATTTCTGTATAATTCATTTTCCATTTATCTGATTTAATGCATGCGAAAAAAAAAAACAAGTGAAGTGATGGGGAAAATGACAATCCCCATCTCGTGAATTATAAAAACATAAAAAGTGAAATCCTTATCTTGTATGTAACTGCTTTTGTTTGAAGTTTGAAAAAAAAAAAGAGTCCCTTTTTTAGACTCCCGTTAGACAGAAAAATGGAATTCGTTTTCTACATGCGAAAATAAAATATCGGGTTCTATCTCATATGGATGAGTTCAAAACATTAGTTAATGTAAATTATTAATTTTCTATTGTATATTGTAAATCATCCAATTCATCGAGTGATATTGATTTAGAGTATTGTATTCCAAGGCCTTATTATTGTCGCACAAAAAAACTTTTTGAATGCCCAGTAGAAATAGATTTAGCTAGGGATAAAGCCTTTTCCCTGGCCCAATAACCTCTTTTTTTCCAAATATTTCTACGAATACGCTTCTTTGACATAGAAGTACGTTTCTTTGGAACTGCCATCTTAAAATAAAAAAGTTACTCATTTAGATAGTTGGATGTGAAAGACATGTATTGCTCAAAAAGGATCGTTCTTTCTATCTTTCTATTCATTATCCATATTTATTCTATAGCGAATACCCTCTTGATTTGATTACATAAAAAATATGGATACATGTACATCGATATAGTATCACTCGGGATAAAAATAAAATAAAAAATAAAAGTTTAAGATAAGAGCAGAACCCTTACCTATACTTACCTATATCTAATTTAAGAAAACAATAATGTAACATTTTCTATTATCTATTAATTAATAAATTTAATCAATCTCGAAAGTAGAGTATCCATAATTATTAATTATTAATATTAAATAAAGACTAATAAAATTAATTGATAAAGAAAAAGAATATTAATTGGAGTAATCCTTTATTTAAGTTTTATGCAAAATAACGAGTATTATAGGATTTCTAATAAACATAAGTTTTTTTTATTGGAATAAAAGCTAATCAATCAGTTCCACAATGAATTAGTTAGTAACTAGTCCTAAACTAACTAAAATAACTCGATCTTTATTAGATCGAGTTATTGGCAAATGCTATATTCCAGAATCAAGAATCAAGTCTTTTTTTTTGATAGAATTTTGTCTTACTATATGGATATAAATCGCCGTAGTATTAGAATGATTGAAAATCTCATACTCTGTTCTATATGTTATGTTAATAAATATCTTATTAATTACTAAGCATTAATAGTAAAATTAAAATAGTAATTTAATTTGGTTATTTGAGGAAATGCAACTTCTCAATTCGAATAATTGGAAGATTTTAAATATCTGGTAAAGAATCAAAATAATTAATGATTTCAAATCATATTTCATATTTGAGTTCTCTTAATGAAATAAAGGCTGGTGAATCGGAAACAATTAAATAAAAAAAAAAAGGTTTTATTTTATGGAACATACATATCAATATGCATGGATCATACCTTTCATTCCACTTCCAGTTACTATATTAATAGGATTGGGACTTCTGCTTGTTCCGACCGCAACAAAAAGCATTCGCCGTGTGTTGGCTTTTCCTAGTGTTGCATTGCTAAGCATAGCGCTGGGGTTTTCGGCCGATCTA
>NW_027181942.1:0-31618 GCF_029961685.1 Aristolochia californica | reverse complement strand
CCAAACTTGGAGGACAAAACTTTTGTGTTCATTTGAGGTGTATGTAAAAATTTTCTTCACTTACATTTGTTATTGTTTTAAATTTTTTACATACATAAACTCTAAAATTTTCATTTTGTTGTGATCTATTTGCCTTTTTGGTTTACCGGAGGAAGGGAGAGCGAAAAATCAAAGTTTTGTTTTAAGAAAAAAGAGTACATCTAAAATGGAAATGCACAATGCACAAATGTTGAAAGATATAATTCCAAAGAGTGCCAGTAATTTTTAGGGATTTAAAGCTCTTTTTATTTTTTTATATATCAGGTTTTGCAATCGTCGGGAAAAGGAGGAGGCGGGGGATTTTTAACTGAGTGTTGACTCCCAATCCAAAAGTCATTTCTTAGGGTAATCTAGCCCGTTACGCATGATAAATCACTTTACAATCATCTATGATCATTAGGTCAGCTTTTTGTAAATGGGCAAAATAATGGCTTGTTTGACTCAGGTAAATATCCCACTGCACGTTCACCTGAGAATTTAATGAGCGTTTGTTATTCTCTTTAAAAGGTTTGGATCCATAGGTGATTTGCATCTTTAACATGTTTCGAGCATGCATATCCCTTTTTAAAGCATGTGTGGAAGAAATCTCTTTCTAATAAAACTCCAAGCTGTTAACGGTTAATTAGTAGAATTTCCAAAACATGGACAACAAAACTTTTGTCTTGTTTTGTGGTGTGTGATTAAATTTTCTTTACTAAAATTTGTTATTTTTTAAAATTTTTTCCAAACATAAAATCTAAAATTTTCATTTTGTTGTGATGTATTTGCCTTTTTGGTTTACGGGATGAAGGGAGAGCGAAAACTCAAAGTTTTGATTTGTGAAAAAAAAGTACAAATAAAATGCAAATGCACAATGCAAAAATGTAGGGAGACATAATTCCAAAGACTGTCTGTAATTTTTAAGGATTGTAAGCTCTTTTTAGTTTTTATATATCAGGTTTTGCAATCGTCCGGAAAAGGGGGAGGCGGGGGATTTTTAACTGAGTGTTGAGTCCCTATCCATAAGTCCTTTCTTAGGGTAATATAGCCGTTATGTATGATAAATCACTTTACAATCATCTATGATCGTTAGGTCAGCTTTTTTTAAATGGGCAAAATAATGGCTTGTTTGACTCGGGTAAATATCCCACCGCCCGTTCACTTGAGAATTTAATGAGCATTTGTTATTCTCTTTAAAAGGTTTGGATCCATAGGTGATTTGCATGTTTAACATGTTTCAAGCATGCATATCCATTTTTAAAAGCATGTGTGGAAGTAATCTCTTTCTTATAAAATTCCAAGCAATTAGGTTTGAACTAGTGCAATTTCCCAAACTTGGACAACAAAAATTTTGAGTTCATTTGTGGTGTGTCAATTAATTTTTTTTACTTACATTTTTTTAAAAACATTTTCCATACATAAACTCTAAAATTTTCATTTTATTGTGGTCTATTTGCCTTTTTGGTTTACGGGATGAAGGGAGAGCGAAAACTCAAAATTTTTATTTAAGAAAATAGAGTACATCTAAAATGGAAATGCACAATGCACAAATGTAGAGAGATATAACTCCAAAGAGTGTCTGTAATTTTTAGGGACTGTGAGTTCTTTTTAGTTTTTGTATATCAGGTTTTGCAATCGTCGAGAACAAGGGGCAGCATGGAATTTTTAACTGAGTGTTGACTCCCAACCCATAAGTGATTTCTTAGGGTAATATAACCCGTTACGCATGATAAATCACTTTTCCATCATCTATGATCGTTAGGTCAACTTTTTGTAAATGGGCAAAATAATGGCTTGTTTGACTCGGGTAAATATCCCACCGATGGTTCACTTGATAATTTAATGAGCGTTTGTTATTCTCTTTAACTAAGTGTTGACTCCCAATCCATAAGTCATTTCTTAGGGTAATATAGCCCTTTACGCATGATAAATCACTTTACAATCATCTATAATCGTTACGTTAGCTTTTTGTAAATGGGAAAAATAATTGCTTGTTTGACTCAGGCAAATATCCCACCGCACATTCACTTGAGAATTTAATGAGCGTTTGTTATTCTCTTTAAAAGGTTTGGATCCATAGGTGAATTGCCTCTTTAACATGTTTCAAGCATGCAAATCCATTTTTAAAGCATGTGTGGATGAAATCACTTTCTTATAAAATTCCAAGCTTTTAGGATTGAACTACCAGAATTTCCCAAACTTGGACAACAAAACTTTTTTGTTCATTTAAGGTGTGCGAATAAATTTTATTTACTTGCATTTGTTATTGTCTTAAATTTTTTGCATACATAAACTCTAAAATTTTCATTTTGTTGTGATCTATTTGCCTTTTTGGTTAACGGGATGAAGGGAGAGCGAAAATTCAAAGTTTTGATTTAACAAAAAAGAGTAAATCTAAAATGGAAATGCACTATGCACAAATGAAGAGAGATATAATTCCAAAGAGTGTCTGTAATTTTTAGGGATTGTTAGCTCTTTTTATTTTTTAATATATCAGGTTTTGCAATCGTCGGGAACAGGGGCAGGGGGGATTTTTAATTAAGTGTTTACTCCCAATCCATAAGTCATTTCTTAGGGTAATATATCCCGCTACGCATGATAAATCACTTTACAAACATCTATGATCATTAGGTCATCTTTTTGTAAATGGGTAAAATAATGGCTTGTTTGACTCGACTAAATATTCCACCGCTTGTTCACTTGAGATTTTAATGTGCATTTGTTATTCTCTTAATAAGGTTTGGATCCTTAGGTTATTTGCATCTTTAACTTATTTCAAACATGCATATCCATTTTTAAAGCATGTGTGGAAGAAATCTCTTTCTCATAAAATTCCAAGCTGTTAGGGTGAACAACTAGTGGAATTTCCCAAACTTGGACAACTAAACTTTTGTGTTCATTTGTGGTGTGTGAATAAATTTTATTTACTAACATTTGTTATTGTTTTAAATTTTTTCCATACATAAAATTTGAAATTTTGATTTTGTTGTGATCTATTTGCCTCTTTGGTTTACGAGATGAAGGGAGAGCGAATACTCAAAGTTTTGATTTAAGAAAAAAGAGTACATCTAATATGGAAATGCACAATGCACAAATGAGGAGATAGATAATTCCAAAGTGTGTCTGTAATTTTTAGGGATTGTAAGCTCTTTTTAGTTTTTATATAACAAGTTGTGGAATCATCAGGAAAGGGGGAGACGGGGGATTTTTAACTGAGTTTTGACTCCCAATCCATAAGTCATTTCTTAGGGTAATCTAGCCCGTTACGCATGATAAATCATTTTACAATTCTTTATGATCGTTAGGTCAGCTTTTTTTAAATGGGCAAAACAATGACTTGTTTGACTCGGGTAAATATCCCACCACACGTTCACTTGAGAATTTAATGAGCGTTTGTTATTCTCTTTAAAAGGTTTGGATCCATAGGTGATTTGCATCTTTAACATGTTTCAAGCATGCATATCCATTTTTAAAGTATGTGTGGAAGAAATCTCTTACTCATAAAATTCCAAGCTGTTAGGGGTTAACTAGTGGAATTTCCCAAACTTGGACAACAAAACTTTTGTCATCATTTGTGATGTGTGAATAAATTTTCTTTTCTAACATTTTTTATTGTTTTAAATTTTTTCCATACATTAACTCTAAAATTTTCATTATGTTGTGATCTATTTGCCGTTTTGGTTTACGGTATGAAAGGAAAGCGAAAACTCAAAGTTTTGATTTAAGAAAAAAAAGTATATCTAAATTGGAAATGCATCATGCACAAATGTAGAGAGACAAAATTCCAAATGAGTGTCTATAATTTTTTGCGATTGTAAGCTCTTTTTAGTTTTTATATATTAGGTTTTGCAATCGTCGAGAAAAAGGGGAGGCAGGGAATTTTTAACTGAGTGTTGACACCCAATCCATAAATCATTTCTTAGGGTAATATAGCCCTTTACATATGATAAGTCACTTTATAATCATCTATGATCGTTAGGTCAGTTTTTTGTAAATGGGAAAAATAATTGCTTGTTTGACTCAGGTAAATATCCCACTGCATGTTCACTTGAGAATTTAATGAGCGTTTTTTATTCACTTTAAAAGGTTTGGATCCGCATGTGATTTGCATATTTGACATGTTTCAAGCATGTATATCCATTTTTAAAGCATGTGTGGAAGAAATCTCTTTCTTATAAAATTCCAAGCTTTTAGGGTTCAACATGCGAAACTTCCCAAACTTGGACAAAGAAACTTTTGTGTTCATTTGAGGTGCTTGTATGAATTTTCTTTACTTACATTTGTTATTGTTTTAAATTTTTTACATACATCAAAGCTAAAATTTTCATTTTGTTGTGATCTATTTGCCTGTTTGGTTTACGGGACGAAGGGAGAGCGAAAATTCAAAGTTTTGATTTCAGAAAAAAGAGTTCATCTAAAACTGAAATGCACAATGCACAAATGTAGAAAGATATAATTCCAAAGAGTGTCTGTAATTTATAGGGATTGTACGCTCTTTTTATTTTTTTAAATATTAGGGTTTGCAATCATCGGGAAAAAGGGGAGGCGGGGGATTTTTAACTGAGTGTTGACTCGCAATCCATGTGTCATTTCATAGGGTAATATAGCCCGTTACGCGTGATAAATCACTTTACAAACGTCTATGATCATTAGGTCAGCTTTTTGTAAATGGGCAAAATAATGGCTTGTTTGACTCGAGTAAATATTCCACCCCATGTTCACTTGAGAATTGAATGAGTGTTTTTTATTCTCTTAAAAAAGTTTGGATCCGTAGGTGATTTGCATATATAACATGTTTCAACCATGCATATCCATTTTTAAAGCATGTGTGGAAGAAATCTCTTTCTTATAAAATTTCAAGCTGTTAGGGTCAACAACTAGTGGAATTTCCCAAACTTGAACAACAAAACTTTTTGTGTTAATTTGTGGTGTGTGAATAAATTTTCTTTACTAACATTTGTTATTGTTTTAAATTTTCTCCATACATAAACTTTAAATTTATTTAATTTTTTGTGATATATTTGCCTTTTTGGTTTACAAGATGGAGGGAGAGCGAATACTCAAAGTTTTGATTTAAGAAAAAGAAGTAAATCTAAAATGGAAATGCACAATGCACAAATGTAGAGAGAGATCATTCCAAAGAGTGTCTGTAATTTTTAAGGATTGTAAGCTCTATTTAGTTTTTATATATCAGGTTGTGCAATCATCGGGAAAAGGGGGAGGCGGGGGATTTTGAACTTAGTGTTGACTCCCAATCCATAAGTCATTTCTTAGGGTAATCTAGCCCGTTACGCATGATAAATCACTTTACAGTCATCGATGATGACTAGGTCAGGTTTTTGTAAATGGCCAAAATAATGGCTTGTTTGACTCGGGTAAATATCCCACCGCACATTCACTTGAGAATTTATTGAGCGTTTTTTATTCTCTTTAAAAGTTTTGGATCCATAGGTGATTTGCATCTTTAACATGTTTCAAGCAAGCATATCCGTTTTTAAGCATCTGTGGAAGAAATCTCTTTCTAATAAAATTCCAAGCTGTTAGGGGTTAAGAAGTGAAATTTCCCAAACTTGGACAACAAAACTTTTTTCTTCATTTGTGGTGTGTGATTAAATTTTCTTTACTAACATTTTTTATTGTTTTAATTTTTTTCGGTACATAAACACTAAAATTTTCATTTGGTTGTGATCTATTGGCCTTTTTGGTTTAGGAGATGAAGGGAGAGCGAAAACTCAAAGTTTTGAGTTAAGAAAAAAGAGTTCATCTAAAATGGAAATGCCCAATGCACAAATGTAGAAAGATATAACACCAAAGAGTGTCTGTAATTTTTTGGGATTGTAAGCTCTTTTTTTTTTTAAATATTAGGTTTTGCAATCACCAGAAAAAAGGGGGAGGCGGGGGATTTTTAACTTAGTGTTGACTCCCAATCCATATGTCATTGCCTAGGTAATATAGCCCGTTACGCATGATAAATCACTTGACAAACGTCTATGATCATTAGGTCAGTTTTTCATAAATGGGCAAAATAATGGCTTGTTTGGCTCGGGTAAATATTCCACGGCATGTTCACTTGAAAATTGAATAAGTGTTTGTTATTCTCTTAAAAAGGTTTGGATCCATAGGTGATTTGCATCTTTAACATGTTTCAAGCATGCATATCCATTTTTAAAGCATGTGTGGAAGAAATCTCTTTCTTATAAAATTCCAAGCTGTTAGGGTCAACAACTAGTGGAATTTCCCAAACTTGGACAACAAGACTTTTGTGTTCATTTTTGGTGTGTGAATAAATTTTCTTTACTAACATTTGATATTGTTTTAAATTTTGTCCAAACAAAACTTTAAATTTTTTTTTTATGATTTATTTGCCTTTTTGGTTTACGAGATGAAGGGAGAGGGAATACTCAAAGTTTTGATTTAAGAAAAAAAAGTAAATCTAAAATGGAAATGCACAATGCACAAATGTAGAGAGAGATCATTCCAAAGAGTGTCTGTAATTTTTAAGGATTTTAAGCTCTTTTTAGTTTTTATATATCAGATTGTGCAATCATTGGGAAAAAGGGGGAGGCGGGTAATTTTGAACTGAGTGTTGAATCCCAATCCATAAGTCATTTCTTAGGATAATCTAGCCCGTTACGCATGATAAATCACTTTACAATCATCGATGATCACTAGGTCAGCTTTTTGTAAACGGCCAAAATAATGGCTTGTTTGACTCGGGTAAATATCCCACCACACGTTCACTTGAGAATTTAATGAGCGTTTGTTATTCTCTTTAAAAGGTTTGGATCCAAAGGTGATTTGCATCTTTAACATGTTTCAAGCAAGCATATCCGTTTTTAAGCATATGTGGAAGAAATCTCTTTCTAATAAAATTCCAAGCTGTTAGGGGTTAACTAGTGAAATTTCCCAAACTTGGACAACAAAACTTTTGTCTTCATTTGATGTGTGTGATTAAATTTTCTTTACTAACATTTTTTATTTTTTTAAATTTTTCCTTACATAAACATTAAAATTTTCATTTAGTTGTGATCTATTTGCCTTTTTGGTTTACGAGATGAAGGGAGAGCGAAAACTAAAAGTTTTGATTTAAGAAAAAAGAGTTCATCTAAAATGGAAATGCACAATGCACAAATGTAGAAAGATATAATTCCAAAGAGTGTCTATATTTTTTTGGGATTGTAAGCACTTTTTATTTTTTTAAATATCAAGTTTTGCAATCGTCGGGAAAAGGGGGAGGCGAGGGATTTTTAACAGAGTGTTGACTCCCAATCCATATGTTATTTCCTAGGGTAATATAGCTCGTTACGCATGATAAATCACTTTACAAACGTCTATGATCATTAGGTCAGCTTTTTGTAAATGGGCAAAATAATGGCTTCTTTGACTCGAGTAAATATTCCACCGCATGTTCACTTGAGAATTGAATGAGTGTTTGTTATTCTCTTAAAAAGGTTTAGATCCGTAGGTGATCAGCATCTTTAACTTGTTTCAAGCATGCATATCCATTTTTAAAGCATGTGTGGAAGAAATCTCTATCTTATAAAATTCCAAGCTGTTATGGTTGAACTAGTGGAATTTCTCAAACTTGGACAAAAAAATTTTTTTGTTCACATGTGGAGTGTGAATTAATTTTTTTACTTACTTTTTTTATTTTTTAAAATTTTTTCCATACATAAAATGTAAAATTTTCATTTTGTTGTGATCAATTTGCCTTTTTGGTTTACGGGATGAAGGGAGAGCGAAAACTCAAAGTTTTGATTTAAGAAAAAAAGTGCATCTAAAATTAAAATGCACAATGCACAAATATAGAGAGATATAATTCCAAAGAGTGTCTGTAACTTATAGGGATTGTGAGCTCTTTTTGGTTTTTTTATTTCAGGTTTTGCAATCGTCGGGAAAAGGGGGAGGCAAGGAATTTTTAATTGAGTGTTGACTCCCAATCCATAAGTCTTTTCTTAGGGTAATATACCCCGTTATGCATGATAAATCACTTTTCCATCCTCTATGATCGTTAGGTCAACTTTTTGTAAATGAGCAAAATGATGGCTTGTTTGACTCGGGTAAATATCCCACCGATCGTTCACATGATACTTTAATGAGCGTTTATTATTCTCTTTAAAAGGTTTGGATCGGTAGGTGATTTGCATCTTTAACATGTTTCAAGAATACATATCTATTTTTGAAGCCTGTGTGGAAGAAATCTCTTTCTTCTAAAATTCCAAGCTATTAGGGTCAACAATTAGTGCAATTTACATAACTTGGACAACAAAATTTTGTGTTCATTTGTGGTGTGTGAATAAATTTTCTTGACTTACATTTGTTATTGTTTTAAATTTTTTTGTTACATAAACTCTAAAATTTTCATTTTGTTGTGATCTATTGGCCTTTTCGGTTTACGGGATGAAGGGAGAGCGAAAACTCAATGCTTTGATTGAAGAAAAAAGTGTACATCTAAAATAGAAATGCACAATGCATAAATGTAGAGAGATAAAATACTAAAGAGTGTCTTTAATTTTTAGGGATTGTAAGCACTTTTTAGTTTTTATATATTAGGTTTTGCAATTGTCGGGAAAAGGGGGAGGCAGGGGATTTTTAACTGAGTGTTGACTCCCAAACAATAAGTCTTTTCTTAGAGTAATATAGTCCGTTACGCATGATAAATCACTTTACAATCATCTTTGATCGTTAGGTCAGCTTTTTGTAAATGGGCAAAATAATGGTTGTTTGAATCAGGCAAACATCCCACAGCCCGTTCACTTGAAAATTTAATGAGCATTTGTTATTCTCTTTAAAAGGTTTGGATGCATAGGTGATTTTCATCTTTAACATGTTTCAAGCATGCATATCCATTTTTAAAGCATGTGGGGATGAAATCTCTTTCTTATAAAATTCCAAGCTGTTAGGGTTGAACTAGTGGAATTTCAAAAACTTGGACAACAAAACTTTTGTGTTCATTTGTGGTGTGTGAATAAATTTTTTTACTTATATTTGTTATTGTTTTAATATTTTTCCATGCATCAACTCTAAAATTTTCCTTTTGTAATAATCTATTTGCCTTTTTTTTTTTTACGGGATGAAGGAAGAGGGAAAACTCAATGTTTTGATTTAAGAAAAAAGACTACATCTAAAGTGGAACACAATGGACAAATGTAGAGAGAGATAATTCCAAAGAGTGTCTGTAATTTTTAGGGATTGTGAGCTCCTTTTAGTTTTTGTATATCAGGTTTTGCAATCGTTGGAAAAAAGGGGGAGGTGGGGGATTTTTAACTGAGTGTTGAATCCTATTCCATAAGTCATTTCTTAGGGTAATATAGCCCGTTACACATGATAAATAACTTTACAATCATCTATGATCATTAGGTCAACTTTTTGTAAGTGGGCAAAATAATGGCTTGTTTGACTCGGGTAAATATCCCACAACACGTTCACTTGAGAATTTAATGAGCATTTCTTATTCTCTTTAAAAGGTTTGGATCCATAGGTGATTTGCATCTTTAACATGTTTCAAGCATGCATATCCATGTTTAAAGCATGTGCGGAAGAAATCTCTTTCTTATAAAATTCCAAGTTGTTAGTGTTGAACTAGTGAAATTTCACAAACTTGGACAACAAAACATTTGTGTTCATTTGTGGTGTGTGAATAAATTGTCCTTAAGTGCATTTGTTATAGTTTTAAATTTTTTCCATACATAAACTCTAAAATTTTCATTTTGTTGTGATCTATTTGCCTTTTTGGTTTACGGGAAGAAGGGAGAGTGAAAACTCAAAGTTTTGAATAAAGAAAAAAGTGAAAATCTAAAATGGAAATTCATAATGCACAAATATAGAGAGAGATAATTCCAGAGCTCTTTTTAGTTTTTATGTATCAGGTTTTGCAATCGTCGGGAAAAGTGGGAGGCGGGGGATTTTTAACAAAGTGTTGACTCCAATCCATAAGTCATTTCTTAGGGTAATATTGCCCGTTATGCATGATAAATCACTTTACAATCATCTATGATCGTTAGGTCAGTTTTTTAAAATGGGCAAAATAATGGCTTGTTTGACTCGGGTAAATATCCCACAGCACGTTTACGGTAGAATTTATTGAGCGTTTGTTATTCTTTTTAAAAGTTTTGGATCCATACATGATTTGCATCTTTAACTTGTTTCAAGCATGCATATCCATTTTTAAAGCATGTGTGGAAGAAATCTCTTTCTTATAAAATTCCAAGCTGTTAGGGTTAAACTAGTGGAATTTCCCAAACTTGGACAACAAAACTTTTGTGTTCATTTGTGGTGTGTGAATAAAAAAAATTTCATTACATTTGTTATTTTTTAAAATTTTTCCATAAACTCTATAATTTTCAATTTGTTGTGACCTATTTGCCTTTTTGGTTTACGGGATGAAGGGAGAGTGAAAACTAAAAGTTTTTATTTAAGAAAAAAGAGTACTTATACAATGGAATTGCACAATAAACAAATGCAGGGAGAGATAATTCCATAGAGTGTCTGTAATTTTTAGGGATTGTGAGCTCTTTTTAGTTTTTATATATCAGGTCTGGCAATCATCGGGAAAAGGGGAAGGCGGGGGATTTTTAATTGAGTGTTGACTCCCAATCAATATGTCATTTCTTAGGGTAATATATTATGCATGATAAATCACTTTACAATCATCTATGATTGTTAGGTTAGCTTTTTGTAAATGGGCAAAATTATGACTTGTTTTACTCGGGTAAATATCCCACCGCACGTTCACTTAAGAATTTAATGAGCGTTTGTTATTCTCTTTAAAAGGTTTTGATCCAAAGGTCATTTGCATCTTGAACATGTTTCAGGCATGCATATCGCTTTTTAAAGCATGTGTGGAAGAAATCTATTTTTTCTAAAATTCCAAGCTGTTAGGGTCAACAACTTGTGGAATTTGCCAAACTTGGACAACAAAACTTTTGTGTTCATTAGTCGGGTGTGAATAAATTTTATTTACTGACATTAGTTATTTTTTAAAATTTTTTCCCTACATAAACTCTAAAATTTTTATTTTGTTGTGATCTATTTGCCGTTTTGGTTGACGGAATGAAGGGAGAGCAAAACGTCAAAGTTTAGATTGAATAAAAAAGAGTACATCTAAAAGAGAAATGCAAAATGCACAAATGTAGAGAGAGATAATTCCAAAGAGTGTTTGTAATTTTTGGGGATTGTAAATACTTTCTAGTTTTTATATATTTGGTTATGCAATCATCGGGAAAAGGGGGAAGCGGGGGATTTTTAACTGAGTGTTGACTCCCAATCCATAAGTCATTTCTTAGGGTAATATAGCCCGTTACGCATGATAAATCACTTTACAATCATCTATGATCGTTAGGTCAGCTTTTTTTAAATGGGCAAAATAATGGTCGTTTGACTCGAGTAAATATCCCACAACATGTTCACTTGAGAATTTAATGAGCATTTGTTATTCTCTTTAAAAGGTTCGGATGCATAGGTGATTTGCATCTTTAACATGTTTCAAGCATGCATATCCATTTTTAAAGCATGTGTGGATGAAATCGCTTTCTTATAAAATTCCTAGCCGTTAGGGTGGAACTAGTGGAATTTCCCAAACTTGGACAACAAAACTTTTGTGTCCGTTTGTGGTGTGTCAATAAATTTTTTTTTACTTACATTTGTTATTGATATAAAATTTTTCCATACATAAACTCTAAAATTTTCATTTTGTTGCGATCTATTTGCCTATTTTGTTTACGGGATGAAGGGAGAGCAAAAACTCAATGTTTTGATTTAAAAAAAAAAGAGTACATCTAAAATGGAAATGCAAAATGCCCAAATGTAGAGAGGTATAATTCCAAAGAGTGTCTGTAATTTTTAGGGATTGGGAGATCTTTTTAGTTTTTGTATATCAGGTTTTGCAACCGTCGGGAAAAGGGGGAGGCGGGGTATTTTTAACTGAGTGTTGACTCCAATTCCATAAGTGATTTCTTAGGGTAATATAGCCCGTTACGCATGATAAATCACTTTACAATCATCTATGATCGTTAAGTTAAATTTTTTTAAATGCGAAAAAAATGGCTTGTTTGACTTGGGTAAATATCGCACAACACGTTCACTTGAGAATTTAATGACCGCTTGTTATTCTATTTAAAATCTTTTGATCGATAGGTGATTTGCATCTTTAACATGTTTCAAACATGCATATTCATTTTTAAAGCATGTGGGGAAGAAATCTCTTTCTTATAAAACTCCAAGCAGTTAGGGTTGAAGTAGTGAAATTTCACTACCTTGGACAACAAAACTTTTGTGTTCATTTGTGGTGTGTGAATAAATTTTATTTACTTACTTTTTTTATTGTTTTAAATTTTTTCCATACATAATCTCTAAAATTTTCATTTTGTTGTGATCTATTTGCCTTTTTGGTTTACGGGATGAAGGGAGAGGGAAAACTCAATGTTTTCCTTTAAGAAAAAAGAGTACATCTAAAGTGGAACACAATGCACAAATGTAAAGAGAGATAATTCCAAAGAGTGTCTGTAATTTTTAGGGATTGTGAGCTCCTTTTAGTTTTTGTATATCAGGTTTTTCAATCGTTGGGGAAAAGGGGGAGGCGGAGGATTTTTAACCAAGTGTTGAATCTCATTCCATAAGTCATTTCTTAGGGAAATATAGCCCGTTACGCATGATAAATCAATTTACAATCATCTATGATCATTTGGTCAACTTTTTATAAATGGGCAAAATAATAGCTTGTTTTACTCGGGTAAATATCCCACAACACGTTCACTTGAGAATTTAATGAGAGTTTTTTATTCTCTTTAAAAGGTTTGGATCCATAGGTGATTTACATCTTTAACATGTTTCAAGCATGCATATCCATGTTTAAAGCATGTGCGGAAGAAATCTCTTTCTTATAAAATCCCAAGTTGTTAGGGTTGAACTAGTGAAATTTCACAAACTTGGACAACAAAACATTTGTGTTCACTTGTGGTGTGTGAATAAATTTTCTTTAAGTACATTTGTTATTGTTTTAAATTTTTTCCATACATAAACTCTAAAATTTTCATTTTGTTGTGATCTATTTGCCTTTTTGGTTTACGGGATGAAGGAAGAGTGAAAACTCAAAGTTTTGATTTATGAAAACTGAGAACATCTAAATTGAAAATTCACAATGCACAAATATGGAGAGAGATAATTCCAAAGAGTGTCTGTAATTTTTAGGGATTGCGAGCTTTTTTTAGTTTTTATGTATCAGGTTTTGCAATCGTTAGGAAAAGCGGGAGGCGGGGGATTTTAAACTGAGTGTTGACTCCAATCCATAAGTCATTTCTTAGGGTAATATAGCCCATTACGCATGATAAATCACTTTACAATCATCTATGATTGTTAGGTCAGTTTTTTAAAATGGGCAAAATAGTGGCTTGTTTGACTCGGGTAAATATCCCACAGCACGTTCACTTAAGAATTTAATGAGCGATTGTTATTCTCTTTAAAAGGTTTTGATCCAAAGGTCATTTGCATCTTTAACATGTTTCAAGCATGCATATCCCTTTTTAAAGCATGTGTGGAAGAAATCTCTTTTTTCTAAAATTCCAAGATGTTAGGGTCAACAACTTGTGGAATTTGCCAAACATGGACAACAAAACTTTTGTGTTCATTTGTGGGGTGTGAACAAGTTTTATTTACTGACATTTGTTATTGTTTTAAATTTTTTCCCTACATAAACTCTAAAATTTTCATTTTGTTGTGATCTATTTGCCGTTTTGGTTTACGGGATGAAGGAAGAGCGAAAACTCAAAGTTTAGATTGAAGAAAAAAGAGTACATCTAAAAGAGAAATGCAAAATGCACAAATGTAGAGAGAGATAATTCCAAAGAGTGCTTGTAATTTTTGGGGATTGTAAACTCTTTCTAGTTTTTATATATTAGGTTATGCAATTGTCGCGAAAAGGGGGAATCGGGGGATTTTTAACTGAGTGTTGACTCCCAATCCATAAGTCCTTTCTTAGGGTAATATAGCCCGTTATGCATGATAAATCACCTTACAATCATCTATGATCGTGAGGTCAACTTTTTGTAAGTGGGCAAAATAATGGCTTGTTTGACTCGGGTAAACATCCCACCGCCCGTTCACTTGAGAGTTTAATGAGAGTTTGTTATTCTCTTTAAAAGGTTTTAATCCATAGGTGATTTGCATATTTAACATGTTTCAAGCATGCATATCCATTTTTAAAGCATGTGTGGAAGAAATCTCTTTCTTATAAAATTCCAAGTTTTTAGGGTTGAACTAGTGGAATTTCCCAAACTTGGACAACAAAACTTTTGTGTTGATTTCTGGGGTGAGAATAACATTTGTTTACTTCCATTTGTTATTATTTTAAATTTTTTCCATAAATAAACTCTAAAATTTTCATTCTGTCGTGATCTATTTGCCTTTTTGGTTTACGGGATGTAGGGAAAGCGAAAACTCAAAGTTTTAATTTAAGAAAAAAGAGTACATCTAAAATGGAAATGCACAACGCACAAATGTAGAGAGATATAATTCCAAAGAGTGTCTATAATTTTTAGGGATTGTGACCTCTTTTTTGTTTGTGTATATCAGGATTTGCAATCATCAGGAAAAGGGGGAGGTGGGGGATTTTTAACTGAGTGTTGACTCCCAATCCATAAGTCATTTATTAGGGTAATATAGCCCGTTAGGCATGATAAATCACTTTACAATCATCTATGATCGTTAGGTCAGTCTTTTGTAAATGGGCAAAATAATGGCTTGTCTGACTCGGGTAAATATCCCACCGCACATTCACTTGAGAATTTAATGAGCGTTTATTATTCTATTTAAAAGGTTTGGATCCGTATGTGATTTGCATCTTTAATATGTTTCAAGCCTGTATATCCATTTTTCAAGCATGTGTGGAAGAAATCTCTTTCTTATATAATTCCAAGTTGTTAGGGTCAACAACTAGTGGAATTTCCCAAACTTGGACAACAAAACTTTTTTTTTCATTTAGTGTGTTTGTATAAATTTTCTTTACTTACATTTGTAGTTGTTTTAAATTTTTTCGATACATAAACTCTAAAATTTTTTATTTTCTTGTGATCTTTTTTCCTTTTTGGTTTATTGGATGAAGGGATAGCGAAAATTGAAAGTTTTTATTTAACAAAAAAGAGTACATCTGAAATGGAAATGCACAATGCACAAATGTAGGGAGAGATAATTCTAAAGAGTGTTTTTAATTTTTAGGGATTGTAAGCTCTTTTTAGTTTTTATATATCACATTTTCCAATCATCGAGAAAAGGGGGAGGTAGGGGATTTTTAGCCGTGTGTTGACTCCCAATCCATAAGTCTTTCCTTAGGGTAATATAGCCCGTTACACATGATAAATCAGTTTACAATCATCTATGATCGTAAGATCAGCTTATTGTAAATCGACAAAATGATGTCTTGTTTGACTCAGGTAAATGTCCCACCACACGTTCTCTTGATAATTTAATGAGCGTTTGTTATTCTCTTTAAAAGGTTCTGATTCGTAGGTAATTTTCAATTTTAACAAGTTTCAAGCATGCATATGCATTTTTAAAGCACGTGCGCAAGAAATCTTTTTCTTATAAAATTCCAATCTTTTATGGTTGAACTAGTGGAATTTCCCAAACTTGGACAACAAAATATTTGTGTTCATTTGTGGTGGGTAAATAAATTTTCTTTACTCGCATTTTTTATTGTTTTAAATTTTTTTCCACACATAAACTCCAAAATTTTAGTTTTTATATATCAGGTTTTCCTATCGTCAGGAAAAGAGGGAGGGGGGCGCGCGATTTTTAACCGTGTGTTGACTCCCAATCCATAAATCATTTCATAGGTAAATATAGCTCGTTACGCATGATAAATCACTTTACAATCATCTATGATCGTTAGGTCAACTTTTTGTAAATGGGCAAAATAATGGTTGTTTGAATCAGGTAAATATACCACAGCATGTTCACTTAAGAATTTAATGAGCCTTTGTTATTCTCTTTAAAAGGTTTGGATCGACAGGTTATTTGAATCTTTAACATGTTTCAAGCATGCATATCCATTTTTAAAGCATGTGTGGAAGAAATCTGTTTCTTATAAAATTCCAAGCTGTTAGGGTTGAACTAGTGGAATTTCCCAAACTTGGAAAAGAAAACTTTTGTGTTCATTTGTGGTGTGTGAATGAATTTTATTTACTTACATTTTAGATTGTATTAAACTTTTTCCATACATAAACTCTAAAATTTTCATTTTGTTCTGATCTATTTGCCTTTTTGGTTTAAGGGATGAAGGTTGAGCGAAAACCCAAAGTTTTGATTTAAGAAAAAAGAGTGCATCTAAAATAGAAATTTAAAATGCACAAATGTAGAGAGACATAATTCCAAAGAGTGTCTGTAATTTTTAGGGATTGTGAACTCTTTTTAGTTTTTGCATATTTGGTTTTGCAATCGTCGGGAAAAGGGGGAGGCGGGGGATTTTTAACCGAGTGTTGACTCCCAATCCATAAGTCATTTCTTAGGGTAATATAGCCCGTTACACATGATAAATCACTTTACAATCATCTATGATCGTTAGGTCAACTTTTTGTAAATGGGCAAAATAATGGCGTGTTTGACTTGGGTAAATGTCCCACGGCACGTTCACTTTAGAATTTAATGATTGTTTGTTATTCTCTTTAAAAGGTTTGGATCCATAGGTGATTTTCATCTTTAACATGTTGAAAGCATGCATATCCATTTTTAAAGCATGTGAGGAAGAAATCTCTTTCTTTAAAATTCCCAAGTTGTTAGGATTGAACTAGTCGAATTTCCCAAACTTGGACAACAAAACATTTGTATTCATTAGTGGTGTGTGAATAATTTTCTTTACTTACATTTGTTATTGTTTTAAATTTTTTCCATACATAAACTCTCAAATTTTCATTTTGTAGTGAACTATTTACCTTTTTGGTTTACGGGATCAAGGCAAAACGAAAACTCAAAGTTTTGATTGAAGAAAAAAGAGTACATCTAAAATGGAAATGCAAAATTCACTATTGTAGAGAGATATAATTCCAAAGAGTGTCTTTAATTTTAAGGGATTGTGAGCTCTTTGTAGTTTTTATATATCAGGTTTTGCAATCGTCTGGAAATGGGGGAGGCAGGGGATTTTTAATTGAGTGTTGACTCCCAATCTATAAGTAATTTCTTAGGGTAATATAGCCCGTTACGCATGACAAAATGACTTTTCCATCATCTATGATCGTTAGGTCAGCTTTTTGTAAATGGGCAAAATAATGGCTTCTTTGACTAGAGTAAATATGCAACCGATCGTTCACTTGATAATTTAATGATCGTTTGTTATTCTCTTAAAAAGGTTTGGATCGGTAGGTGATTTGCATCTTTAACATGTTTCAAGCATGCATATCCATTTTTAAAGCATGTGTGGAAGAAATCTCTTTCTTATAAAATTCCAAGCTGTTAGGGTAAACAACTAGTGGAATTTCCCAAACTTTGACGACAAAACATTTGTGTTTATTTGTGGTGTGTGAATAAATTTTCTATACTTACATTTTTTATTGTTTTAAATTTTTTCTTTACATAAACTCTAAAAGTTTCATTTTGTTGTGAGCTATTGGCCTTTTTGGTTTACAGGATGAAGGGAAAGAGAAAACTCAAAGTTTTGATTGACGAAAAAAGAGTACATCTAAAAAGGAAATACACAATGCATAAATGTAGAGAGTGATAAAGCCAAAGAGTGTCTATAATTTTAAGGGATTGTAAGCTTTTTTTAGTTTTTATATATCAGGTTTTGCAATCGTCGAAAAAAGGGGGAGGTGGGGGATTTTTAATTGAGTGTTGACTCCCAATCCATATGTCATTTCTTAGGGTAATATAGCCCGTTACGCATGATAAATCACTTTACAATCATCTATGATCGTTAGGTCAGCTTTTTGTAAATGGGCAAAATAATGGTTGTTTGACTTGAGTAAATATCCCACAACACGTTCACTTGAGAATTTAATGAGCGTTTGTTATTCTCTTTAAAAGGTTCGGATCCATAGGTGATTTGCATCTTTAACATATTTCAAGCATGCATATCTATTTTTAAAGCATGTGTGGATGAAATCGCTTTCTTATAAAATTCCAAGCCGTTAGGGTGGAACTAGTGGAATTTCCCAAACTTGGACAACAAAACTTTTGTGTCCATTTATGGTGTGTGAATAAATTTTTTTTTACTTACATTTGTTATTGTTATAAAATTTTTCAATACATAAACTCTAAAAGTTTCATTTTGTTGTGATCTATTTGCCTATTTTGTTTACGGGATGAAGGGAGAGCGAAAACTCAATGTTTAGATTTTTTTAAAAAAAAGTACATCTAAAATGGAAATGCACAATGCACAAATGTAGAGAGACATAATTCCAAAGAGTGTCTTTAATTTTTAGGGATTGTGAGATCTTTTTAGTTTTTGTATTTCAGGTTTTGCAACCGTCGGGAAAAGGGGGAGGCGGGGGATTTTTAACTGAGTGGTGACTCCCATTCCATAAGTGATTTCTTAGGGTAATATAGCATGTTACTCATGATAAATCACTTTACAATCATCTATGATCATTAAGTCAACTTTATGTAAATGGGGAAAATAATGGCTTGTTTGACTCTGGTAAATAACGCACAACACGTTCACTTGAGAATTTAATGAGCATTTGTTATTTTATTTAAAATCTTTGGATTGATAGGTGATTTGCATCTTTAACATGTTTCAAACATGCATATTCATTTTTAAAGCATGTGGGGAAGAAATCTCTTTCTTTTAAAATTTCAGGCAGTTAGGGTTGAAGTAGTGAAATTTCAATAACTATGACAACAAAACTTTTGTGTTCATTTGTGGTGTGTACATAAATTTTCTTTACTTACTATTTTTATTGTTTTAAATTTTTTCCATACATAATCTCTAAAATTTTCATTTTGTTGTGATCAATTTGCCTTTTTGGTTTACGGGATGAAGGGAGAGTGAAAATTCAAAGTTTTAATTGAAGAAAAAAGAGTACATCTAAAATGGAAATGCACAAAGCACAAATGTAGAGTGAGATAATTCCAAAGAGTGTCTGTAATTTTTAGGGATTGTGTGCTCCTTTTAGTTTTTATATATATGGTTTTGCAATCGTCTTGAAAAGGGGGAGGCGGGGGATTTTTAACTGAGTGTTGACTCCCAATCTATAAGTCATTTCTTAGGGTAATATAGCCCGTTACGCAAGATAAATCACTTTACAATCAACTGTGATCGTTGGGTCAGCTTTTTTGTAAATGGGAAAAATAATGGTTGTTTGACTCGGGTAAATATCCCACATCATGTACACTTGAGATTTTAATGAGCGTTTGTTGTTCTCATTAAAAGGTTTGGATCCAATGGTCACTTGCATCTTTAACATGTTTCAAGCAAGCATATCCATTTTTAAAGGATGTGTGGAAGAAATCTCTTTCTTATAAAATTCCAAGCTGTTTGGGTCAACATCTAGTGGAATTTCCCAAACATGGACAACAAAACTTTTGTGTTCATTTGTGGTGTGTGAATAAATTTTCTTTATTTACATTTTTTATTGTTTTAAATTTTTCTGTACATAAACTCTAAAATTTTCATTTTGTTGTGATCAATTTGCCGTTTTGGTATACGAGATGAAGGGAGAGCGAAAACTCAAAGTTTTGATTAAAGAAAAAAGACTACATCTAAATTGGAAATTCAAAATGCACCAATGTAGAGAGATATAATTCCAAAGAGTGTTTGTAATTTTTGGGATTGTAAGCTGTTTTGAGTTTTTATATATCAGGTTTTGCAATCGTCGGGAAAAGGGGGAAGCGAGGGATTTTTAAATGAGTGTTGACACCCAATCCATAAGTCATTTCTTAGGGTAATATAGCCCATTATGCATGATAAATCACTTTACAATCATCTATGATCGTTAGGTCGTCTTTTTCTAAATGGGCAAAATAATGGTTGTTTGACTCGAGTAAATATCCCACCGCATGTTCACTTGAAAATTTAATGAGCGTTAGTTATTCTCATTAAAAGGTTTGGATCCATAGGTGATTTTCATCTTTAACATGTTTCAAACATGCATATCCATTTTTAAAACATGTGTGGAGGAAATCTCTTTCTTATAAAATTCCAAGCTGTTAGGGTTGAGCTAGTGGAATTTCCAAAACTTGGACAACAAAACTTTTGTGTTCATTTGTGATGTGTGAATAAATTTTCTTTACTTATATTTGTTATTGTTTTAATTTTTTTTCGATACATAAACTCTAAAATTTTCATTTTGTTATGTTCTATTTGCCTTTTTGGTCTACGGGATGAAGGGAGAGCGAAAACTCAATGTTTTGATTAAAGAAAAAATAATACGTCTAAAATGGATATGCACAATGCACTAATGTAGAGAGAGATAATTCTAAATAATGTGTATAATTTTTAGTGATTGTAAGCTCTTTTTAATTTTTATGTATCAGGTTTTGCGATCGTCGAGAAACGGGGGAGGCGGGGGATTTTTAACTGACTGTTGACTCCAAATCCATAAGTCATTTCTTTGGGTAATATAGCCCGTTACGCATGATAAATCACTTTACAATCATCTATGATCATGAGGTCATCTTTTTGTAAATGGGCAAAATAATGGCTTCTTTGACTCGGCTAAATATCCCACCGTACGTTCACTTGATAATTTAATGAGCATTTGTTATTCTGTTTAAAAAGTTTGGATCCTTAGGTGATTTGCATCTTTAACATGTTTCAAGCTTGCATATCCATTTTTAAAGCATGTGTGGAAGAAATCTCTTCCTTACAAAAGGCCAAGCTATTAGGGTCAACAACTAGTGGAATTTCCAAAACTTGGACGACAAAACTTTTGTGTTCATTTGTGGTGTGTGAATAAATTTTCTTTACTTACATTAGTTATTGTTTTAAATTTTTTCCATACATAAACCCTAAAATTTTCTTATTGATGAGATCTATTTGCCTTTTTGGTTTACGGGATGTAGGGAGAATGAAAACTCAAAGTTTTGATTGAAGAAAAAAGTGTACATCTAAAATGGAAATGCACAATGCACAAATGTAGAGAAAGATAATTACAAAAAGTGTATGTAATTTTTAAGGATTGTAAGCTCGTTTTAGTTTTTATATATCAGGTTTTGCAATCGTCGGGAAATGGGGGAGGCGGGGGATTTTTAACTGAGTGTTGAGTCCCAATCCATATGTTATTTCTTAGGGTAATATAGCCCTTTACGCATGATAAATCACTTTACAATCATCTATGATCGTTAGGTCAGCTTTTTGTAAAGGGGCAAAATAATGGTTGTTTGACTCGGGTAAATATCCCACAACACGTCAACTTGATAATTTAATGAGCGTTTGTTATTCTCTTTAAAAGGTTTGGATCCATAGCTGATTTGCATCTTTAACATGTTTCAAGCATGCATATCCATTTTTAAAGCATGTCTGGAAGAAATCTCTTTCTTATAAAATTTCAAGCAGTTAGGGTTCAACAAGTGGAATTTCCCAAAGTTGGACAACAAAAGTTTTGTCTTCAAAAAATGGAAATGCACAATGGACAATTTTAGACAGAGATAATTCCAAAGAGTAACTGTAATGTTTAGGGATTGTGAGCTCTTTTTAGTTTTGATTTATTAGGTTTTGTAATTGTCGTGAAAAGGGGGAGGCATGGGATTTTTAACTGAGTGTTGACTCCCAATCCATAAGTCATTTCTTTGGGTAATATAGCCCGTTACGCATGAAAAATCAATTTCAAATCATCTATGATCGTTTGGTCAGCTTTTTGTTAATGGGCAAAATAATGGCTTGTTTAACTCGGGTAAATATCCCACCGCACGTTCATTTGAGAATTTAATGAGCATTTTTTATTCTCTTTAAAATGGCATAGAAGATTTGCATCTTTAAAATATTTGAAGCATGCATATCCATTTTTAAAGCATGTGTGGAAGAAATCTCTTTCTTATAAAATTCCAAGCTGTTAGTGTCAACAACTAGTGGAATTTCCCAAACTTCGACAACAAAACTTTTCTGTTCATTTGTGGTGTGTGAATAAATTTTCTTGACTTAAATTTTTTATTGTTTTAAAATTTTTCCATACATAGACTCTAAAATTTTCATTTTGTTGTGATCTATTTGCCTTTTTGGTTTACAGGGTGAAGGGAGAGCGAAAACTCAAAGTTTTGATTTAAGAAAAAAGAGTATATCTAAAATTGAAATGCACAATGGACAAATGTAGAGAGAGATAATTCCAAAGAGTTATTGTAATATTTAGGGAATGTGTGCACTTTTTAGTTTTGATTTATTAGGTTTTGCAATCATCGGAAAAAGAGGGAGGAAGGGGATTTTTAACTGAGTGTTGACTCCATATCCATAAGTCATTTCTCAGGGTAATATAGCCCATTAGGCATGATAAATCACTTTACAATCATCTATGATCCTGAGGTCAGCATTTTGTAAATGGGAAAATAATGGGTTTTTTTACTCGGGTAAATATCCAACCGCACGTTCACTTGAGAATTTAATGAACATTTGTTATTCTCTTTAAACGGTTTGGATCCATATATGATTTGCATCTTTAACATGTTTTAAGCATGCATATTCGTTTTTAAAGGATCTGTGGAAGAAATCTCTTTGTTATAAAATTCCAAGCTGTTGGGGGTCAACTAGTAGAATTTCCCAAACTTGGACAAACAAACTTTTCTCTTCATTAGTGGTTTTTGAATAAATTTTCTTTTTCAAAATTTTTTATTGTTTTAAATTTTTTATTGTTTTAAATTTTTTCCATACATACACTCTAAAATTTTCATTTGGTTGTGATCTTTTAGCCTTTTTGGTTTACGAGATGAAGGGGGAGCGAAAACTCAAAGTTTTAATTTAAGAAAAAAGAGTACATCTAAAATGGAAATGCACAACTCACAAATATAGAGAGGTAATTCCAAAGAGTGTCTATAGTTTTTAGGTATTGAAAGCTCTTTTTAGTTTTTATATATCAGGTTTTGCAATCGTCGGGAAAAGGGGGAGGCGGGGATTTTTAACTGAGTGTTAACTCCCAATCCATAAGTCATTTCTTTGGGTAATATAGCCCGTTATGTATGATAAATCACTTTACAATCATCTATGATCGTTAGGTCGGCTTTTTGTAAATGGGCAAAATAATGGCTTGTTTGACTCAGGTAAATATCCCACCGCACGTTCACTTGAGAATTTAATGAGTGTTTGTTATTCTCTTCAAAAGGTTTGGATCCATAGGTGATTTGCATCATTAATATGTTTCAAGCATTCATGCATATCCATTTTTAAAGCATGTGTGGATGAAATCTCTTTCTTATAAATTCAAAGCTGTTAGGGTTGAACTAGTGGAATTTCCCAAACTTGGACAAAAAATCTTTTGTGTTCATTTGTGGAGTGTGATAAAATTTTTTTACTTATTTTTTTTATTTTTTAAAATTTTTTTCCATTCATCAACTCTAAACGTTTCATTTTTTTGTGATCTATTTTCGTTTTTTGTATACGGGATGAAGGGAGAGTGAAAACTAAAAGTTGTGATTTAAGAAAAAAGTGTACATCTAAAATGGAAATGCACAATACACAACTTTAGAAAGAGATAATTCCAAAGAGTTTCTATAATTTTTAGGGATTGTAAGCTCTTTTTAGTTTTTAAATTTCTGGTTTTGCAATCGTCGAGAAAAGAGGGAGACAAGGGATTTTTAACTGAGTGTGTACTCCCAATCCATAATACATTTCTTAGGGTAATATAGCCCGTTACGCATGATAAATCACTTTACAATCATCTATGATCATTAGGTCAACTTTTTGTTTGTGGGCAAAATAATGACTGGTTTGACTCATGTAAATATCCCACCGCACGTTCACCTGAGAATGTAATGAGCGTTTGTCATTCGCTTTAAAATTTTTGGATCCATAGGTGATTTGCATCTTTAACATGTTTCAAGCATGCATATCCATTTTTAAAGCATGTGTGGAAGAAATCTCTTTCTTATAAAATTCAAAGTGTTAGGGACAACAACTAGTGGAATTTCCAAAACTTGGACAACAAAACTTTTGAATTCATTTGTGGTGTGCGAATAAATTTTCTTTACTTAAATTTGTTATTGTTTTAAATTTTTTCCATACACAACCTCTAAAATTTTCATTTAGTTTTGATCTATTTGCCTTTTTGGTTTATGGCATGAAGGGAGTGTGAAAACTCAAAGTTTTTATTTAAGAAAAAACTGTACATCTAAAATGTAAATGCACAATGCTCAAATGTAGAGAGAGATAATTCCAAAGAGTGTCTTCAATTTTTAGGGATTGTAAGCTCTTTTTAATTTTTATATATCCGGTTTTGAAAACGTCGGGAAAAGTGGGAGGCGGGGGATTTTTAACTGAATGTTGACTCCCAATCCATAATTAATTTCTTAGGTAATATAGCCCGTTATGCAAGATTATTCACTTTAAAATCATCTATGATCATTAGGTCAGCTTATTGTAAATGGGAAAAATAATGGCATGTTTGACTCGGGTAAATATCCCACCGCACGTTCACTTGAGAATTTAATGAGCATTTGTTATTCTTTTTAAATGGTTTGGATCCGTAGATTATTTGCACCTTTAACATTTTTCAAGCTTGCATATCCATTTTTAAAGCATGTGTGGAAGAAATCTCGTTCTTATAAATTCCAAGCTGTTAACGGTGAACTAGTGGAATTTCACAAACTTGACAACAATACTTTTGTGTTCATTTTTTGTGTGAGAATAAATTTTCTTTACTTACATTTATTTTCTTTTTAATTTTTTCCATACGTAAACTCTAAAATTTTCATTTTGTTATGATCTATTTGCCTTTTTGGTTTATGGGATGAAGGGAAAGCGAAAACTCAAAGTTTTGATTTAAGCAAAAAGAGGATATCTAAAATGAAAATGCACAATGGACAAATGTAGAGAGATAATTCCAAAGAGTGACTGTAATGTTTAGGGATTGTGAGCTCTTTATAGTTTTGATTTATTAGGTTTTGCAATCGTCGGAAAAAGGGGGAGGCAGGGGATTTTTAACTGAGTGTTGACTCCCAATCCATTAGTCATTTCTTAGGGTAATATAGCCCGTTACACATGAAAAATCACTTTAAAATCATCTATGATCGTTAGGTCAACTTTTTGTTAATGGGCAAAATAATGTCTTGTTTGACTCGAGTAAATATCCCTCCGCACGTTCACTTGAGAATTTAATGAGCGTTCGTTATTCTCTTTAAAAGGTTTGGATCCATAGGTGATTTGCATCTTTAACATGTTTCAAGCATGCATATTCATTTTTAAAGCATATGTGGAGGAAGAAATCTCTTTCTTATAAAATTCCAAGCTATTAGGGTCAACAACTAGTGGAATTTCCCAAACTTGGACGACAAAAATTTTGTGTTCATTTGTGGTGTGTGAATAAATTTTCTTTACTTACATTTGTTATTGTTTTAAAATTTTTCCATACATAAACTCTAAAATTTTCTATTGGTTGCAATCTATTTGCGTTTTTGTTTTACGGGATGAAGGGAGAGCCAAAACTCAAAGTTTTGATTTATGAAAAAAGAGTACATCTAAAATAGAAATGCACAATACAAAAATGTAGAGAGAGATAATTCCAAAGAGTGTCTTTAGTTTTTAGGGATTGTAAGCTCTTTTTAGTTTTTATATATAAGGTTTTGCAATCATCGAGAAAAGGGGGAGACGAGGGATTTTTAACTGAGTGTTGACTCGCAATCCATAAGTCATTTCTTAGGGTAATATATCCCGTTACGCATGATAAATCACTTTACAATCATCAATGATCGTTAGGTCAGCTTTTTGTATATGGGCAAAATAATGGCTTGTTTGACTCAGGTAAATATCCCACTGCACGTTCAGTTGAGAATTTAATGAGCATTAGTTATTCTCTTTAAAAGTTTTGGATCCATAGGTGATTTGCATCTTTAACATGTTTCAAGCATGCATGTCCGTTTTTAAAGCATGTGTGGAAGAAATCTCTTTCTTATAAAATTCCAAGTTGTTAGGGTCAACAACTAGTGGAATTTCCCAAACTTGGACAACAAAACTTTTGTCTTCATTTGTGGTGTGTGAATAAATTTTATTTACTTACATTTTTTATTGTTATAAATTTTTTCCATACATAAACTCTAAAATTTTCATTTTGTTGTGATCTATTTGCCTTTTTGGTTTACGGCATAAAAGGAGAGCGAAAACTCAAATTTTTGATTTAAGCAAAAAGAGTACATCTAAAATGGAAATGCACATTGCACAAATGTAGAGAGAGATAATTCCAAAGAGTGTATATAATTTTTAAGGATTGCAAGCTCTTTTTAGTTTTTATATATCCGATTTCTCAATCATCGGGAAAAGGGGCAGACGGGGGATTTTTAACTGAGTGTTGATTCCCAATCCATAAGTCATTTCTTAGGGTAATATAGCCCGTTACGCGTGATGAATCACTTTACAATCATCTATGATCGTTAGGTCAGGAATTTGTAAATTGGCAAAATACTGGCTTGTTTTACTCGGGTAAATATCCAACTGAACGTTCACTTGAGAATTTAATGAGCGTTTTTTATTCTCTTTGAAAGGGTTGGATCCATAGGTGATTTGCATCTTTAACATGTTTCAAACATGCATATCCATTTTTAAAGGATGTGTGGAAGAAATCTCTATCTTATAAAATTCCCAGCTGCTAGCGTCAACCACTAGTGGAATTTCCCAAACTTGTACAACAAAACTTTTGTGTTGATTGGTGGTGTGTGAATAAATTTTCTTTACTCACATTTTTTATTGTTTAAAATTTTTTCCATACGTAAACTCTAAAATTTTCTTTTTCTTGTAAACTATTTGCCTTTTTGGTTTACGGCATGAAGGGAGAGCGAAAACTCAAATTTTTTATTTAAAAAAAAACGAGTACATCTAAAATTGAAATGCAAAATGCACAAAAGTAGTGAGAGATAATTAGAAAGAGTGACTACAAGTTTTAGGGATTGTGAGCTCTTTTTAGTTTTTATATATCAGGTTTTGCAATCATCGGGAAAAGGGCGAGGCAAGGGATTTTTAACTGAGTATTGACTCCCAATCCATAAGTCATTTCTTATTGTAATAAAGCCTATTACGAATGATAAATGACTTTACAATCGTGTATGATTGTTTGGTCAACTTTTTGTAAAAGGGAAAAATAATTGCTTGTTTGACTCGGGTAAAAATCCCACCGCACGTTCACTCTAGAATTTATTGAGCATTTGTCATTCTCTTTAAAAGGTTTGGATCCATAGGTGATTTGCATCTTTAACATGTTTCTAGCATGCATATCCATTTTTAAAGCATGTGTGGAAGAAATCTATTTCTTATAAAATTCCAAGCTGTAAGGGTCAACAACTAGTAGAATTTCCCAAACTTGGACAACAAAACTTTTTTGTTCATTTGTGGTGTGTGAATAAATTTTCTTTACTTGCATTTGTTATTGTTTAAATTTTTTCCATACGAAAACTCTAAAATTTTCATTTTGTTGTGATCTATTTGCCTTTTTGGTTTACGGGATGAAGGGAGAGCGAAAACTAAAAGTTTTGATTTAAGAAAAGAGAGTACATCTAAAATGGAAATGCACATTGTACAAATCTAGAGAGACATAATTCCAAAGAGTGTCTGTAATTTTTAGGGATTGTAAGCTCTTTTTAAGTTTTTATATATCCGGTTTTGCAATCGTTAGGAAAAGGGGAAGGGGGGGATTTTTAACTAAGTGTTGAATCCCAATCCATAAGTCATTTCTTAGGGTAATATAGCCCGTTATGCATGATGAATCACTTTAAATTCATGTATTATTGTTAGGTCAACTTTTTGTAAATTGGCAAAATAATGGCTTCTTTTACTAGGGTAAATATCCCATTGCACATTCACTTGAAAATTTAATGAGCGTTTGTAATTATCATTAAAAGGTTTAGATCCATAGGTGATTTACATCTTTAACATGTTTCAAACATGCATATCCATTTTTAAAGGATGTGTGGAAGAAATCTCTGTCTTATAAAATTCCAAGCTATTAGCGTTAACAACTAGTGGAATTTCCCAAACTTGTAACACAAAACTTTTGTGTTCATTTGTGGTGTGTGAATAAATTTTCTTTACTTACATTTGTTATTTTTAAAATTTTTTTCCGTACCTAAACTCTAAAATTTTCATTTTGTTGTAAACTATTTACCTTTATGGTTTACGGGATGAAGGGAGAGCAAAAACTTAATGTTTTGATTTAAGAAAAAAGAGTACATCTAAAATGGAAATGCACAATGCATAAATGTAGAGAGAGACAATTCCAAAGAGCGACTATAATTTTTAGGGATTGTGAGCTCTTTTTAGTTTTTATATATTAGGTTTTGCAATCGTCGGGAAGAGGGGGAGGCAGGGGATATTTAACTGAGTGTTGACTCCCAATCAATAAGTCTATTCTTTGGGTAATATAGCCCATTACGCACGATAAATCACTTTACAATTGTGAATGATCGTTAGGTCAGCTTTTTGTAAATGGGAAAAATAAAGGCTTGTTTGACTCGGGTAAATCTCCCACCGCACGTTCACTTGAGAATTTAATGTGCGTTTGTTATTCTCTTTAAAAGGTTTGGATCCATTGGTGATTTGCATATTTAACATGTTTCAAGCATGCATATCCATTTTTAAAGCATGTGTGGAAGAAATCTATTTCTTATAAAATTCCAAGCTGTTAGGGTCAACAACTCGTGGAATTTCCAAAACTTGGAGAACAAAACTTTTGTGTATATTTGTGATGTGTGGATAAATTTTCTTTACTAACATTTGTTATTTTTTGAATTTTTTCCATAAAAAAACTCTAAAATTTTCATTTTGTTGTGATCTCTTTGCCTTTTTGGTTTACGGGTTGAAGGAAGAGCGAAAACTAAAAGTTTTGATTAAGAAAAAAGAGTACATCTAAAACTGAAATGCACAATGCACAAATGTAGAGAGAGATAATTCCAAAGAGTGTCTATAATTTTTAGGGATTGCAAGCTCTTTTTAGTTTTTATATGTCCGATTTTGTAATCGTCGGGAAAAGAGGGAGGCGGGGGATTTTTAATTGAGTGTTGACTCCCAATCCATAAGTCATTTTTTAGGGTAATGTAGCCCGTTACGCATGATAAATCACTTTACAATCATCTATGATCATTAGGTCAGCTTTTTGTAAATTGGCAAAATAATGGCTTGTTTGACTCGGGTAAATATCCCACCGCACCTTCACTTGAAAACTTATTGAGTATTTTTTATTCTTTTTAAATTATTTGGATTCATAGGTTATTTGCATCTTTAACATGTTTCAAGCATGCATATCCTTTTTTAAAGCATGTGTGGAACAAATCTCTTTCTTATAAAATTCCAAGTGTTTAGGGTTGATCTAGTGGAACTTCCCAAACTTGGACAATAAAACTTTTGTGTTCATTTGTGGTGTGTGAATAAATTTTCTTTACTGAAATTTGTTATCATTTTAAATTTTTTCCAGACATCAACTCAAATTTTCATTTTGTTGTGATCTATTTAACTTTTTGGTTTAGAGGATGAAGGGAGAACGAAAACTCTAAGTTTTATTTTAAGAAAAAAGAGTACATCTACATTGGAAATGCACATTGCACAAATGTAGCGACAGATAATTCTAAAGAGTTCCTATAATATTTAGATATTGTAAGCACATTTTAGTTTTTATATATCAGGTTTTGCAATCATCGGGAAAAGGGGGAGACGGGGAATTTTTAACTGAGTGTTGACTCCCAATCCATAAGTCATTTCTTTGGGTAATATAGCCCGTTTCGCATGATAAATCACTTTACAATCGTCTATGATTGTTAGGTCAGGTTTTTGTAAATGGGGAAAATAATGGCTTGTTGGACTCGGGTAAATATCCCACTGCACGTTCACTTGAGAATTTAATGAGCATTTGTTATTCTCTTTAAAAGGTTTGGATCCATAGGTGATTTTTATCTTTAACATGTTTCAAGCATGCATATCCATTTTCAAAGCATGTGTGGAAGAATTCTCTTTCTTATAAAATTCCAAGCTGATAGGGTGAACAACTAGTGGAATTTCCCAAACTTGGACAAAAAAAACTTTGTGTTTATTTGTGGTGTGTGAATAAAAATTCTTTACTTAGATTCGTTATTGTTTAAATTTTTTCCATAAAAAAACTCAAAAATTTTCATTTTGTTGTGATCTATTTGCCTTTTTGGTTTACGGGATGAAGGGAGAGCGAAAACTAAAAGTTTTGATTTAAGAAAAAAGAGTACATCTAAAATGGAAATGCACATTTCACAGAAGTAGAGAGATATAATACCAAAGAGTGTCTGTAATTTTTTGGGATTGTAAGCTCTTTTTAGTTTTTATATATCCGGTTTTGCAATCGTCGGGAAAATGGGGAGGCGAGGGATTTTTAACTTAGTGTTGACTCCCAATCCACAAGTCATTTGCTAGGGTAATATAGCCCGTTACGCATGATAAATCACTTTACAATCATCTATGATCGTTAGGTAACCTTTTTGTAAATGGGCAAAATAATGGCTTGTTTGACTCGGGTTAATATCCCACCGCACATTCACTTGAAAATTTAATGAGCGTTTGTTATTTTCTTTAAAAGATTTGGGTCCATAGGTGATTTGCATCTTTAGCATGTTTCAAACATGCATTTCCATTTTTAAAGCATGTGTGGAAGAAATCTCTTTCTTATAAAATTCCAAGCTGTTAGGGTTTAACTAGTGCAATTTCCCAAACATGGACAACAAAACTTTGGTGTTCATTTGTGGTGTGTGAATAAATTTTATTTACATGCATTTGATGTTTTTAAAAAAAATTTTAATACATAATCTCTAAAATTTTTATTTTGTTGTAATCTATTTGCCTTTTTGGTTTACGAGATGAAGGGAGAGCAAAAACTCAAAGTTTTGATTTTGAGAAAAAAGAGTGCATCTAAAATGGAAATGCACAATGCACAAAAGTTGAGAGAGATAATTCCAAAGAGTGTCTGCAATTTTTAGAGATTTAAAGCTCTTTCTAGTTTTTATATATCAGGTTTTGCAATCGTGGAGAAAAGGGGGAGGCGGAGGATTTTTAAGTGAGTGTTACCTCCCAATCCATATGTCATTTCTTAGGGTCATATAGCCCATTACGCATGATAAATCACATTACAATCACCTATGATCATTAGGTCAGCTTTTTTGTGAGCTTTTTGTGAATAAATTTTCTTTACTTACATTCATTATTGTTTTAAATTTTGTCCATACATAAACTCTAAAATTTTCATTTTGTTGTGATCTATTTGCCTTTTTGTTTTTCGGGATGAAGGGAGACCGAAAACTCAAAGTTTTGATTTAAGAAAAAGAGTACATCTAAAATGGAAATGCACAATGGAAAATTGTAGAGAGAGATAATTCCTAAGAGTGACTGTAATGTTTAGGGATTGTGAGCACTTTTTAGTTTTTATATATCAGGTTTTGCAAAGGTCGGGAAAAGGGGGAGGCAGGGGATTTTTAACTGAGTCTTTACTCCAAATCCATAAGTCATTTCTTTGGGTAAAATAGCCCATTTCTCATG
>NW_027181941.1:27500-31735 GCF_029961685.1 Aristolochia californica | reverse complement strand
CCATAAAAGGCCCCAGCCATAACAAATGAGAAGCTATACGACTCAACTCCAGCATAATTACTCTGATATAGCTAGCTCTTTTAGGTACTTGAATATTTCCCAACTGTTCTGTCCATTTACCGTTATTGCTTCCGTGAACATAGTTGCTAAATAATCCCAACGTGTTACATAAGGCAGATATTGTATAATTGTTCGGTTTTCCGCAATTTTTCCATTCCTCTATGTAAATAACCTAATACGGGTTCACAGTCAATAACATCTTCACCATCCAGAGTAACGATGAGTCGAAGAACACCATGCATTGATGGGGTGGTGAGGACCCATATTGACTATCATGAGGTCTTTTCTTGTAGCCGGTACAGTCATATGTTTTCTTCCCCGATTCATTATTCATGAATTATCGAAAACAAAACGAGGTTCATCAAAATTCAAGATCTAATACTAATAAACCAAATAATTCAAATGAATCCCCAATCCTCAAATTAACGCGGTTTTGGCTCCCGAATATTCAGCTGACCAATTAATTCCTTATAACGTACTCTATTTTTTTTTGACAAATAAGCCAGCAGCCGTTGACGTTTTCCCAAAATCTTCCGCAGACCTCTCTGAGAGAAATAGTCTTTTCTGTGCAATTCTAGATGTGAAGTAAGTCTACGTATCTTATTAGTAAAATTGAATACTTGAAATTCAACGGATCCCCTGTTTTTTCCTTTTTCTTCTTGCGGAATAACTGAGATGAATGAACTTTTTATCATAAAAATAATTCTTCTCTTCTTTTTTTTCTTTCTTTTTCACAAATATGGGTTTTACCGGTCAGGAATAATATAATAATAATGACAGTTATTTCAATCTTTCAATCTGGTACACACAGGAATCCAGATTTATTCATATAGTACTTTGTTTTTTATCAAAAAAACAATTTAATAAATCCAATTTCATTTGTAATTTGATTCGGATACGAAAGCATGTTACATTTTTGCACCCACGAAATATAAAATGATTTTGGCCTAAGAAGATTCCGCCGATTCATTCCTAGATCCAATTAATACGTTATTGAATTACTATTACTATCATGTATCAGAATGGAATGGAAGACAGCGTGCATGTAAATACGTCTGTCCTAGTCTACCGGATGTGAGCGTGATATATAGAAAAAGAAAATATACCATAAAAAAAATAGATAATATATCATCAAATAATTCTGTATCGTGGGTACATATGTATCCTTAACATACTGAAACGACTACTATTATTGGTATCAAACCAATAGCGATCCATACAAGCTAAATCTTCTAATCGATAATTGGGCCAAAGAAACAATTTAAATTGAATGCATTTATTTGTATCTGTATCAAGATACTTATTCTCATCTAAAATTGCACACAATTTTTTATGTTATTCCCGTTGCAAAGTACTGTATTTCTATCCACAACATTCCCATTTCCGGAATTTAAATCCATTAGAATTCTTAATTCTCTACGACGTACAGGAGATAGAATATTTTTCAGGAATAAAAAGTGAATCATAATGATTTTCGTCTCCATTCCAAGCGTTTTTCTATCTTGTGCAATAGATCCATCGAAATTATTCTCATCAACATATTTCCTTTTTCGGAATCTTCGATTTGTTTTGTGCTTACTCTTATGGGCCAATGAAATACTTATGGTTTGATACATAAGAAATTGCCCATCCCGTTTTAGAGACAGACGAACCGGTTCGATAATGAATATTCCCTTTCTTATCAATTCCGTAATTGTTAGCTCCTTATCAATCAGCATTACATCCAGGCGCATTTCTCCTCTTTCAATAGAGGATATAGCAATTTCACTTGGATTTTTCAGTCTAAGCAGGAAACAATATACCTTAACATTATTGATTATTCTTTGATTCAGAGGTTCATCCCATCTCAATTGAAAAAGCAAATACTTTTTCAGGAGAAAATCAAGTTCTGCCTCCTTCTTGCTTTTAGATTTCCTTTTCTTTTTACGTTTTTTATTTTTAATGTCTGATTCGGTTTCCGCGTAATCCTTTTCAAAATCTTTTTTTTTGTTTCGTGCATCTGATCCAAGATTCTTTTGGTTTCGTAGATCTGATCCAAAATCTTCTTGGCCCCGCTGTTCTTTTTCTTCTTGATTTCGATTCTCTAATTCAAGATATTCTTCTTTTTGATTGGATGATATACGAAGACTCTCTTTTTGATTTCCATTGATATTTCTACTAATATTTTCATTTCCATTAAAATTAAAAAAAAGTAATTGGATTGGTATAATCCAGGGTTTAATCTTATATGCATCATAAAGCAGTCTAAATTCTTGGAAGAACCAAGGTTCCAGATTCGGTATGGGACCATATAACACGTCTTCATTCATTCCCATCCAATCAAAAAAAAAACCTTTTTTATTGGATGGGTTAATTTTTTGATCAATCATGAGATTGAGATAAAAAAGATCCTTTTTCTCAATTATTTTATAATCATTAGTTCTCGTCTTAGTATCTTTGCTAATGTTAGTCCTCGCGCCCATGTTAGTCCTGGTTTCAATATCGAGATTTTTTTTAAGACAAAAATTTAGAATTCCGCACTCAAAATATTTTCGATCTAGATTTTGACCTGTATCAATAATACACTCTTTCCCTAAATAATCACTACTAGCTGTACTCCCTAATACATAAAATAATTCGAGTTTAGGTGTGTGGTAATTATATGAAATCTTTCGTCCCTCATTTACCTGTAAAGGGGACCCATAAATATATGGGTTCTTTCTATCCTCATAATTAATATACTTATGTGCTAAAAGAACATATCTGTACTGTTTTTTATTTTTACTCGACAATGAATTCTCTCCATAAGAATTTTCATTCTTGTAATGAATGAATCGGTTTTTTTCATATGAATCTAAAAATTTGAAGTCTTTATTTTGAATCATGCGGTGTTGATTGACTCTATTTCGCCATTTTTGCGGTACTAATCTGGACCATCTAGTCTGAGATAAATTGTATTGATAATGACCTCTTAACCAGTCTTTCCATTCATTGATTCCAGAATTCGGAAGTTTTTTACGCCTTGTTTTTGAATCAGATACTTCTCGTGTGACCTTTATTCTATCCTTGAAAAAGGTGTATGCTCCATGATATTGAAGTGCAGATCCAAAGGGATCCTTGTTAATAACCTGAATTTGTGATAATTTGTAAAATACATATCCTTGGGATAAGGAAGATAAGTCACAATAAGTCTTTGAATGTTTATTACTAATATTAGAAAGCGACTTTTTTACAGTCGAAATAAAGTGAATTGCATTTTGGTTCGTTTCATCAATTACTTCTTGATTTGTTTCATCATTGTAAATGTATTTATTGAGAGTTTTTTTTATTGATTCAAGTAAAAGTTGTGCATTTTTTCTGGGAATGTTAATAGTAGATAGACGGATACCAATGTATATTCTTTCAACGAAAGATTTCAGAAAATAGTGCCATTTGCGTATTAATCGCGCACTTATTTTTTTTGATATCCACAAAATATCTTTCAAAAACTCCCATCTTTTATTATCACAACTCGTCTTGTTAGAAATAAGATTTATATCCGGAGTTCCCATTTTTTTTTTCTCCGCGATTCTTTCAATTTGATCTCTAATTGTGATTGTACTATTAGCCAGATCCTTGATTTTTTTTTCTGTGAGTGAATAATTTGTCCAATCCATGGATCTAATTTGAATGATCGATTCATCGGTAATCTTATTACTGATTATAGAATCTTTTCTATTTTCATTCGGTTCATATACTTTCCTCAATCCCAATAATAAAATTGGGTTTACTTTTTCAAGTTCTTTTATTATTCTTTTCATTTTTATTATTCTTTTACTTTTAATAAGGAGAATTCTTTTGATAACCCCACTTGTTTTTTCTTTTGCAAATTTTAGAAACCTTTTTTTTTTTTTTTTTAAAACTTTTAGAACTCGAAAACATTTATTTTTCAACTTTGTAATTTTTTTTGCAAATTCTTTACAAACGGGTTTAAAAAAAGAAGGTCGTTTTCGGGGAGAACCAAAAGGTAGTTCAGCTTCCATTCCCCAGATTGTTAAAAAAGAAAAATTGTCTCTTTTTCCTTTCTTTTTTATTGGACTTCCAAGGGGGGGTCTTACCTTATTGCGCCAAGGTTTCAGACAGAAAGGAAATTGGATTTTTATCTGAATACCATCTGTTAACCAGTTTTTTGGAAATTCTGTTTCTGATAATTGAAC
>NW_027181941.1:0-2500 GCF_029961685.1 Aristolochia californica | reverse complement strand
ACTAAGATTTCGAAGAGCTGTCCCGAATTCAAGTTGATTATGTTTCGCTTCTTCCTCGGAGAAAGACGATCAAAGAATTCCCAATCATGGTCCTTGCGGATCGGATCATCCGTATAGGATACAAAAAGAAACTCCAGATATTTGATATCTTTCTCTTTGAATGAGATCTCAATTCCAGCTATGGTTTCATTAGCTATCTTACAACTAGAATCCCTCTTTTTTCCGATCCGGTTCCTCCACCACCGCGAACCCCAGTCAGGCATGATACACTTTTTAGTTATTGGGAGAACCCAAGTACTCTCTTTCGAATCCATGAAACAACTCTCAGGGATCTTTTTCCCTTTTGGAAGATACAGGAGCGAAACAATCAACCTATTGATATTGGAAGACCAAAAAGATTCTTCCAACGTATCATTTCTGGGTCCAATGGAATTCATAGGTATAGGAAGAAGCCCCATCAAATAGAGATTTTTTCTTTCGACCATATTTCGATTGTTAATACAATATATAAGGACCGCTACTACAAGCAGTACTACACCTTTGATCGTGAAATATCGATTGCTTGTTGAACCCTGTGAATCACGCGAAAGTGAAAGTAGGATACTCCAAATTCGGGGGTCAAAGAGTTTCATAAAACGTTCTTGGTGGAAAAAAATGTGAGTGAAAGATCCCGCTGAATCGAATTGGGTCCATGAATCTAAGAAATAGTGGGAATTCTTGATCTCTCTCAATATCTCTCTCAATTCGAAGATCCAGGATTTGAATTGATGTCCTTTCATTGATTCCTCCTAAAGATTTCATTTCAATTGGAATTTGGTTATTCACGATGTACGATGACGATGATCTCTGTTAAGCATCCATGGCTGAATGGTTAAAGCGCCCAACTCATAATTGGCAAATTCGTAGGTTCAATTCCTGCTGGATGCACGCCAATGGGAACGTCCAATAAGTCTATTGGAATTGGCTCTGTATCAATGGAATTTCATCATCCATACATAACGAATTGGTATGGTATATTCATACCATAACATATGAAGAGTAAGAACTCGAATTCTTATCGATACTGGAACTCATAGGGAAGAAAATGGATTTATGGATGGAATCAAATATGCAGTCTTTACAGAAAAAAGTATTCGGTTATTGGGGAACAATCAATATACTTCTAATGTCGAATCAGGATCAACTAGGACCGAAATAAAGCATTGGGTCGAACTCTTCTTTGGTGTCAAGGTAATAGCTATGAATAGTCATCGACTCCCGGGAAAGGGTAGAAGAATGGGACTGGGACCTATTATGGGACATACAATGCATTACAGACGTATGATCATTACGCTTCAACCGGGTTATTCTATTCCACCTCTTATAGCGAAAAGAACTTAAATCAAAATACTTAATAACACGGCGATACATTTATACAAAACTTCTACCCCGAGCACACGCAATGGAGCCGTAGACAGTCAAGTGAAATCCAATCCACGAAATAATTTGATCTATGGACAGCATCGTTGTGGTAAAGGTCGTAATGCCAGAGGAATCATTACCGCAGGGCATAGAGGGGGGGGTCATAAGCGTCTATACCGTAAAATTGATTTTCGACGGAATGAAAAAGACATATCTGGTAGAATCGTAACCATAGAATACGACCCTAATCGAAATGCATACATTTGTCTCATACACTATGGGGATGGTGAGAAGAGATATATTTTACATCCCAGAGGGGCTATAATTGGAGATACCATTGTTTCTGGTACAGAGGTTCCTATATCGATGGGAAATGCCCTACCTTTGAGTGCGGTTTGAACTATTGATTTACGTAATTGGAAGTAACCAATTAGGTTTACGACGAAACCTAGAAATCGATCACTTTTGAGTACCTCTACGGGATAGACCTCAACAGAAAACTGAAGAGTAACGGCAGCAAGTGATTGAGTTCAGTAGTTCCTCATATCAAATTATTGACTCTCGAGATATGGTAATATGGAGAAGACAAAATTGTTTGAAGCACGGACAGAACCGGAAGCGCCCCTTGTTTCAAAGAGAGGGGGACGGGTTATTCACATTTCATTTGATGGTCAGAGGCGAATTGAAAGCTAAGCAGTGGTAATTCTAAAGATCCCCGGGGGAAAAATAGAGATGTCTCCTACGTTACCCGTAATATGTGGAAGTATCGACGTAATTTCATAGAGTCATTCGGTCTGAATGCTACATGAAGAACATAAGCCAGATGACGGAACGGGGAGACCTAGGATGTATAAGATCCTAACATGAGTGATTAAGATCCTAACATGAGTGATTAAGATCCTAACATGAGCGATTCGGCAGATTTGAATTCCTATATATCCACTCATGTGGTACTTCATCATACGATTCATATAAGATCCATCTGTCTAGATATCATCATATACATCCAGAAAGCCGTATGCTTTGGAAGAAGCTTGTACGGTTTGGGAAGGGGTTTTTTTTGATCAAAAAGAAGAATCTACTTCAACCGATATGCCCT
>NW_027181940.1:7500-31772 GCF_029961685.1 Aristolochia californica | reverse complement strand
AGGCGAACGAACACAGAAAGCATAAGTTAGCGTGGTTTTTTCTTGTTAAAGGAGAGAAGAGAGAGGCGGAAAGTAGCCTCGAGTGATATCAGGCCGAGAAACATTGGGTTTGTGTGAAGCCTAGTGGTGCTCCGAGAGTTTCTTTTCATCTATCTATCTCGAACGCAACACCTATCCTGCCTGATCAATGTCATTCTCATCCTCAATATCATATGGGCTGGCTGCTTTCTCATTTCTGCGCCCGGACCGGAAGTCTCGCAAGCAAGATAGATCACCAACGAGGAATCGCGTATATATAAGAAGAAGAACGGACCCAGTGAGCGGAGCCCTGACCTACGGATTGAGCCCGCGTAAGCTAGCGCACAAGCCCTAAGGCCCCCCAAGCCATAAAGGCGCGAAAGCCCACTTGCTGCCATGCGCACATGCCCCTCTCGCGCGTCAAGCTCTATTGCTACAGGGCTATGCACCTGACGCGCGCCTCACGGCTCTATTGCTACAGGGCTACGCACCTGACGCGCGCTTCTCGCCCCCCGCATGGCCACACCAACCCTCGCCTAAGGTAATGCGCTTATCGCACTCTTGCTATCAGGTAGAAAGCCTCAAGCCTACAATCGCAATAGGAGCGTCAAGCATTACTGACGTCCCTTTACGCACGCGTCAAAAGCTTGCCCTATTGTTATAAGCGCCCCTTTAAAGCGCGCTTCTCGCTTGCCCGCATGGCCACACCAACCCTCGCCCAAGGTAGCACGCTTCAAGCCTGCCCTATTGTTATAAGGCGCTTGATAGGTGCGCTTCTCGCTCTATTGCTACTTTGGGCCCGCTTTGGTTGGGCTCCTTTACGCAATAGGGCTATAAAGCGCCTTTACGCGGCCTCTGCTGCCACCGAACCAGCAGTGTGCCACTATTGCTATAAGGTGCCTAAAGGGCCCAAAATCGAAAGAGGGCCTTGGGGCACTCTAAGCACACGCCCGCGGGCGTGTGCGAAGTGTGCGTATGGCAGCAAGTGCCCCCTATTACTACTTGGTGCTCCGCCCCTTGTAGTAAGAGAGCCTACGGCGCCTATTACTACTTGGTGCTCCGCCCCTAGTATACAGAGAGCCTACGGCGCCTATTACTACTTGGGGCTTGTGCGCTAGTCTAAGGCGCGCGCATCCCAGCTGGAACAGGATAGTAAGTCGAATGTTGGGTTCCGTACGACGGGTCTTTAGTTCCTTGAACAGTCTTTTCCCGGACTAGCAGTTGTATGTCCTCCATTAGAGAAGACCTAAAACAACTGCACCCCATTCCAATTGGGGTTTCGTTTAAATAAGCCCCGCTTACTAAGCTAAGGGGCCCCTCTCTGATAAGGAATAAAGCGAAAGAATCTCAATTTGACGACAAATCCGGTCCGATGGCTGTTCTCCACTAACCACAAGGATATAGGGACTCTCTATTTCATCTTCGGTGCCATTGCTGGAGTGATGGGCACATGCTTCTCAGTACTGATTCGTATGGAATTAGCACGACCCGGCGATCAAATTCTTGGTGGGAATCATCAACTTTATAATGTTTTAATAACGGCTCACGCCTTTTTAATGATCTTTTTTATGGTTATGCCGGCTATGATAGGTGGATCTGGTAATTGGTCTGTTCCGATTCTGATAGGTGCACCTGACATGGCATTTCCACGATCAAATAATATTTCATTCTGGTTGTTGCCACCAAGTCTCTTGCTCCTATTAAGCCCAGCCTTAGTAGAAGTGGGTAGCGGCACTGGGTGGACGGTCTATCCGCCCTTAAGTGGTATTACCAGCCATTCTGGAGGAGCAGTTGATTCAGCAATTTCTAGTCCTCATCTATCAGGTGTTTCATCAATTTTAGGTTCTATCAATTTTATAACAACTATTTCCAACATGCGTGGACCTGGAATGACTATGCATAGATCACCCCTCTTTGTGTGGTCCGTTCTAGTGACAGCATTCCTACTTTTATTATCACTTCCGGTACTGGCAGGGGCAATTACCATGTTATTAACCGATCGAAACTTTAATACAACCTTTTCTGATCCCGCAGGAGGGGGAGACCCCATATTATACCAGCATCTCTTTTGGTTCTTCGGTCATCCAGAGGTGTATATTCCCATTCTGCCTGGATCCGGTATCATAAGTCATATCGTATCGACTTTTTCGGGAAAACCGGTCTTCGGGTATCTAGGCATGGTTTATGCCATGATCAGTATAGGTGTTCCTGGATTTCTTGTTCGGGCTCATCATATGTTTACTGTGGGCTTAGACGTTGATACGCGTGCCTACTTCACCGCAGCTACCATGATCATAGCTGTCCCCACAGGAATCAAAATCTTTAGTTGGATCGCTACCATGTGGGGAGGTTCAATACAATACAAAACACCCATGTTATTTGCTGTAGGGTTCATCTTTTTGTTCACCATAGGAGGACTCACTGGAATAGTCCCGGCAAATTCTGGGCTAGACATTGCTCTACATGATACTTATTATGTGGTTGCACATTTCCATTATGTACTTTCTATGGGAGCCGTTTTTGCTTTATTTGCAGGATTTCACTATTGGGTGGGTAAAATCTTTGGTCGGACATACCCTGAAACTTTAGGTCAAATCCATTTTTGGATCACTTTTTTCGGGGTTAATCCGACCCTCTTTCCCATGCATTTCTTAGGGCTTTCGGGTATGCCACGTCGCATTCCAGATTATCCAGATGCTTACGCTGGATGGAATGCCCTTAGCAGTTCTGGCCCTTATATATCCGTAGTTGGGATTCGTCGTTTCTTCGTGGTCGTAACAATCACTTCAAGCAGTGGAAACAACAAAAGATGTGCTCCAAGTCCTTGGGCTGTTGAACAGAATCCAACCACACCGGAATGGATGGTACAAAGTCCTCCAGCTTTTCATACTTTTGGAGAACTTCCAGCTATCAAGGAGACGAAAAGCTATGTGAAGTAAAAGAAGAAAAAAAGGTCGCCGACTGCTACTAAGAACCTAACAGAACTTTTCAAAATGTGGGTTCTAAAACAACTTGTGTAGGTCGGGGTTGAGAATTGGGGGGCCGGCCGCGTTGCTTCGCTTCATTAATGAAAGAAGTTCGCCGAGGCCCTCCGTTTTCGGTATTACGCTATCCTTGGTTACGATGTTGTCATCGGGGACAGCGAGGTCGCTCGAGAATACGCTCATTGTCTTTCCGGGTTAAGATTTCGGAAGAGAAATCCCTCATTTCGGAGACAGGGGCGTTTGAGTTCGCTAAGAGGTTCCGCGTTAGGTTAGGGCAGGGACGGTGGATTTCTCTCCTGTTTCATGCCGAGCGTTGTTGACATCTCGGATGACTATAGGTTTGCTTTGTCTGAGCGAGAAGTATCAAATAATCCAATTTTTGACTGAGATTAGTAATACTAAGAATTTCAATATTAGATTAGGGAGCCCTCGTATCAGCCATACTGAGTAAAGCAGTACAGTACCTATTCCTCCGATACTTAAGCTAGAAGAGAATTCTTAAGAGCAACCCGGAGTTGCAGCACCGAATCGCATGTCCATTCAAGTCCGGTCAAAGAGATTCATACCTCCACCTCTTCAATCGGAATCTCCGGTATGAAAGTTTACCTGCCGGGGTCAGCTCGCATTCCTACTTCACGGGATATCTACATTCCACAACTCTATCCTTAGCAAGATAGTATCCATCCACCTCCAAGACACCGGTCGTGGAGACTGCTATCCGGGAATAACCAGTTCTTATATCGTATCGAGGAGTTGGCGAGAGATTAGTACTTGACGAGTGGATGTCATCTCCTATCTCCTACCGCTGATTGAACGCTTCCCCGCTCCACCTGAACCGGCGACAGAATCGGACTAAGATAAGACTAAGCAAGATCCTTCCCTCCGGATGGGTAGGAGATCAATAGCCGGTGAAAGACATCTCTTGCTGAGCGAGGAGTTTTCATCCCCGCCTTTCGGTGAAGTGCTTTTTGAATCCAAAGATAAGAGACTGTTCGATGCGACCCGGGAATACCAACCGGAAAGAAGTGATGAATGACGCAATGTTCCCACTTATCCCGGGAACTTATTCCCCTTTCCGCCCATCTATTGAGATTCCTGATAACCTTATCAGTCGAGTCACCCCTCCTTTCATACCTGACTAGCTGATGACTATTGGTCAAACCAGCCTTCCCTCCCCTAGCTGGATATCCTTTACTGCATCTCCTAAGAGCTGATGACGGAATGGACCACTCACCCTTATTCCTTGACCTCATATCGATATGTATAATATAATAGACAAAAACCCAGTATTTTGAGCATAAAGGCAAGGCTCGATTCCTGGCCAGTATCAGATTCCCTCGGCATATCGGTGGGTGGCCGTGATGATGACCTACTCCTTTTGGAATGAATCCCTCGCTTTCTGTGGATCGACTCGCTACTGAATGATTGCCCTCTAATCCAAGAGCCTCTATTCCTACCCGAAAGATATCCTACTTTTCAAGTTGGCCTGGAACCAGCTGCTGATGCGGTTATATAGCCAGCATTTCAGGCATTATTTGAATAAGCCGGCCCAGACGAGGAAACAAGAAGTTCTGGTCCTGGTCCTGTTAGTACAAATAGGCTGTTAGCCAGAATAGGGTAACCACAGACAGAGAACAAGCTGGGGAAGGCGACGGTTTAGAATCCACATGGGTCAAAAGGAAGGCAAGGCAAGGGAAGGCTAGAGCTGACAAGCGAATACCTGCTTCCCGTGGCGAGCATAAACCTTTGGCTCGTTGGTTCATACTAAATCTGACTTCTTCCGGTTCGACTTGATGAACAACAGCAACCGGTCCTTTACCGTAGTCCCTGACCTTTGAAAGCCGACGTGCCCTCCTCCGTTCACTAACTTCCTCTCCTCTGAAGAATAGGAACAGCAGCTGGTTATGGAACAAAGTCATGCGGTGTTTCGCTCGGCTGGAGCGAGCTCACACCCCACCCAGTAGCAAGCTCTATTCTGTTTGAGTGGATCCTGCCTTTGCTCCGAATGTGGGAAGTTTTGAAAGAAATGCGCATTTGTCTCATTGTATGTACTCGCTTTTAGTATGTATGCTCTGCCCTAACTGAGATGAGGATGGAGGGCCGTACTCTTCCGTACTCAAATTTAGGCGGGCTATGGGATACGAGCCCATTCATATAGTGGAGTAGCTAATAGGGTTGATAGGCAAATCTTTCATTCGTTAAGGTTCTCTAAGTGAGTTAACTACCTGGTCGAAGAGCTACACATGCTGCTCCCCTTTCTTTTGTTTGACATCGACAAGTTTCATCCTATTTGAGAATGTTACAGAAAATCATCAACGAAAGCAGGTTCAATGCAATTGAAGGTTTCCACAGCTTCAACATCCTGGACATAGCATGGTAAAGGATTGGCCTATCCTGGAATGGGCAGCTGGACCTATTATTATGTTAATTCTTTGACCCACATGAGCTAAGCGAAGCGCTTACTCTCCCTCGCTACCCAAAGGGAAACCTAGCGCCTATCAGCTTGATACTTGCATTGGAGAAGCTAGCGCCTCACGAGTACAAGCTAACTATAAAGTTTTCCGATTTGCTCTTTCTCCTTTGTTGAAAAACTCAATCTGGTGATCGAGAATAACTAAATTGGGCAAGGCTTTACAAATGAACTGTAAAAGCTTGTAGAGGTAGGTTGTGACTACTCGATGATCTGTATTCCTTTCTTTGTCTCGTCTTAGAGACAGGCTTTTTGATATATGAAATAGTTTCATGAAATGGCTCTATATATCGGGTAGGGCGCATTGGTTAACAGATGGGTGCGGTGCGCTACCAGACAGAGTCGACCCTACTAGAGCTGCTGATCCCCTTTAAGGAATGCCTAAATCTTTTTTAATTGATCTTCCAAGAAGGAGCTATTTATATCAGTCTACCGTTTCCTGTCCTTTCCCGGTTGGAAAGAATGACGAGGATGGCGCTTTTTGATACAAAGATTTCCAATCCTCCCCAAGCATTTTCTTTTTTAGTCCCTATTCCCTGAGGGACCAATCACAATGCACTTGACCTATCGATTAATCAGAAGGAGGGGAGAAACTTGGGAATTCAGGTTTTGAAAGTCGAATTGACAGATCCAGGCCCTCTTCCTGACTTTTTCCACGTGGATGAGGAGGTCTTCTTTTCAGAGGTCCCACTCTGAAAGAGGTTTCTTGATAAACAAGCAACGGGCTGAGCGCTGCGCGCGCGTTGCGCTAACGCGCTTGAGTTTGATTGCTTTAAGCTTCAAAAATCAATCTTTCTAGGCACAGAGTCCAAAATTCAGAGTAAATTGGAACCATTAATTATTTCCTGTGAATTCATGAACAGTTCTTGGATTTGGATCTAACGTTTTCTTTCCTTACCTTAATAATGAAATTAATAACATAAGAAAAGATAAAAGTTGATACACGACTAATCAGTATCAATTGTTTTCAATTTAAATTATAACAACATATATGTGTATATGTAAACCCTCGAACAGAAATTGTTACACGCATACCTAGTCCTATCCACCTTATCTTATAGGGAATTGTCGTGCTTTCATTTTGCATTGAATATTTTTCTATTGAATAAGTTGAATCTAAATTGGAAATTCTCATATAGCACCCCGAAAAGATGGGATATGCAGATAACTAGATAGCTATATCTGGATATACTTATACAATGCCCTTTACGCACTTCAATCGTATTCTACTAATTCTACTAACACTAACAAGAGCTCCCTCTTCTCTGTGAATCCTTTTTTGAACAATGGTGGAATCAATGAAATAAGTTAAGTGCTAAAATCAAAACCAACTCGATACTGTTCCGGATTATTCTGTCTTTATCTCATTCATAGAGAATGGATCAAATCATGAATCTATTTCTGGTACCCAATCTTATCGTAATATCATAATAACAGGTAGAAATTGGATCCATTTGTATATTCTATACAAGACTCCATCAGTCTAAGCTAAGGGGCAGAATTTGGTTTCAAGGAATGTTTTCTTAATCCATCTCCATTTGGATCCGTCGAAAATTCTCTCTCTTTATTCCTCCGTCTATGCCAATTTCATAGGTATATGGAATTGGATCAAATTGAATGTGATTCAGTAAAAAGAATATACATTCCATCATTGCTCGATCGATCTATATGGTTCGATAAAGAGTTAACCAATAATGGGATTTTTTCAATAAACGGGAAACTTAATTAAGATGCTCCGGGATTAAAATGAGGGAATGTCTACAATACCTGGATTTAGTCAGATACAATTTGAAGGATTTTGTAGGTTCATTGATCAGGGCTTGACCGAAGAACTTCATAAGTTTCCAAAAATTGAAGATACAGATCAAGAAATAGAATTTCAATTCTTTGTGGAAACATCTCAATTGGTGGAACCCTTGATAAAAGAGAGAGATGCTGTGTATGAATCACTCACGTATTCTTCTGAATTATATGTACCCGCAGGATGAATTTGGAAACCCGGTAGAGATATGCAAGAGCAAACCGTATTTATTGGAAATATTCCTCTAATGAATTCCCTGGGAACCTCTATAGTAAATGGAATATACAGGATTGTGATCAATCAAATATTGCAAAGCCCCGGTATTTATTACCGTTCAGAATTGGACCATAACGGAATTGCTGTCTATACCGGCACAATAATATCAGATTGGGGAGGAAGGTCAGAATTAGAGATTGATAGAAAAGCAAGAATATGGGCCCGCGTGAGTAGGAAACAAAAAATATCTATTCTAGTTCTACTATCAGCTATGGGGTCGAATCTAAGAGAAATTCTGGATAATGTTTGCTACCCTGAAATTTGCTTGTCTTTCCTGAATGAAAAGGAAAAAAAAAAGATCGGGTCAAGGGAAAATGCCATTTTGGAGTTTTATCAACAATTTGCGTGTGTAGGTGGGGATCCAGTATTTTCGGAGTCCTTATGTAAGGAATTACAAAAGAGATTTTTTCAACAAAGATGTGAATTAGGAAGGATTGGTCGACGAAACATGAACCGGAGACTGAATCTTGATATACCCCAGAACAATACATTTTTGTTACCACGAGATATATTGGCTGCTGCGGATCATTTGATCGGAATTCAATTTGGAATGGGCACACTTGACGATATGAATCACTTGAAAAAGAAACGTATTCGTTCTGTAGCAGATCTGTTACAGGATCAATTGGGTTTGGCTCTGGTTCGTTTAGAAAATGTGGTTCGAGGAACTATATGTGGAGCAATCAGGCATAAATTGATACCGACTCCTCAGAATTTGGTAACTTCAACTCCATTAACAACTACTTATGAATCCTTTTTCGGATTACACCCTTTATCTCCAGTTTTGGATCGAACGAATCCATTGACACAAATAGTTCATGGGCGAAAATTGAGTTATTTGGGTCCTGGAGGATTAACAGGTCGAACTGCTAGTTTTCGGATACGGGATATCCACCCTAGTCATTATAGACGTCTTTCTCCAATTGACACGTCCGAAGGGATCAATGTTGGACTTATTGGGTCCTTAGCTATTCATGCGAGGATTGGTCATTGGGGGTCTATAGAGAGTCCATTTTATGAGATATCTGAGAGATCTAAAGAGGTACTGGTGGTTTATTTAGCACCAAGTATAGATGAATACTATATGGTAGCGACAGGAAATTCTTTGGCCTTGAACCAGGATATTCAAGAAGAACAGGTTGTTCCAGCTCGATACCGTCAAGAATTCCTGACTATTGCATGGGAACAGATTCATCTTCGAAGCATTTTTCCCTTCCAATATTTTTCTATTGGAGCTTCCCTCATTCCTTTTATTGAGCATAATGAAAAGAATCGGGCTTTAATGAGTTCTAATATGCAGCGCCAAGCAGTGGAGCTTTCTCGGTCCGAGAAGTGTATTGTTGGAACTGGGTTGGAACGCCAAGCGGCTCTAGATTCGGGGGTTTCTGCTATAGCCGAATGCGAGGGAAAGATTATTTATACCGATACTGACAAGATCGTTTTATCAGGTAATGGAGACGCTATAAGCATTCCATTAGTTATGTATCAACGTTCCAACAAAAACACTTGTATGCATCAAAAACCTCAGGCTCCGCGGGGTAAATGCATTAAAAAGGGAGAAATTTGAGCGGGTGGTGCGGCTACTGTTGGCGGTGAACTCGCTTTGGGAAAAAATGTATTAGTAGCTTATATGCCATGGGAAGGCTACAATTTTGAAGACGCGGTACTCATTAGTGAGCGTTTGGTATATGCCGATATTTAGACTTCTTTTCACATCCGGAAATATTCAATTCAGACTCATGTGACAAGCCAAGGTCCTGAAAGAATCACTAGGGAAATACCCCATTTTGAAGCTCATTTACTCCGCAATTTAGACAGAAACGGAATTGTGATGCTGGGATCTTGGGTAGAAACAGGTGAGATTTTAGTAGGTAAATTAACGCCTCAGGCGGCGAAAGAATCATCGTATGCTCCAGAAGATAGATTATTACGAGCCATACTTGGCATTCAGGTATCCACTGCAAAGGAAACTTGTCTAAAATTACCTATAGGGGGAAGGGGCCGGGTTATTGATGTGAGATGGATCCAGAAAAAAAAAGGGTCCAGTTATAATCCAGAAATGATTCGTGTATATATTTCACAGAAACGTGAAATCAAAGTAGGTGATAAAGTAGCTGGAAGGCATGGGAATAAAGGTCTCATTTAGCAAATTTTGCCTAGACAAGATATGCCTTATTTGCAAGATGGAACACCAGTGGATATGGTCTTAAACCCATTAGGAGTACCTTCGCGAATGAATGTGGGACAGATATTTGAATGCTCTCTCGGGTTAGCGGGGAACTTGCTGGACAGACATTATAGAATAGCACCCTTTGATGAAAGATATGAGCAAGAAGCTTCGAGAAAATTAGTGTTTTCTGAATTATATGAAGCCAGCAAGCAAACAGCAAATCCATGGGTCTTTGAACCCGAGTATCCAGGAAAAAGCAGAATATTTGATTCCAGAACAGGAGATCCTTTTGAACAACCGGGATCAATTTACTTACGAGACTTAGTTGACATTCATCAAAAGTGTCTAATGAATTATGAGTTCAATAGATCCTGTTTAGCAGAAAGACGGATATTCCTTGCTCATTATCAGACAATCACTTATTCACAAACCTCGTGTGGGGCTAATAGTTTGAATTTCCCATCTCATGGAAAACCCTTTTCGCTCCGCTTAGCTCTATCCCCTTCTAGGGGTATTTTAGTGATAGGTTCTATAGGAACTGGACGATCATATTTGGTCAAATACCTAGCGACAAACTCCTATGTTCCTTTCATTACGGTATTTCCGAATAAGTTCCTGGATGACAAGCCTAAAGGTTATCTTATTGATGATATCGATATTGATGATAGTGACGATATCGATATTGATGATAGTGACGATATTGATGATGACCTTGATACGGAGCTGCTAACTATGACGAATGCGCTAACTATGTATATGACGCCGAAAAAGGAAATGGACCGATTTGATATCACCCTTCAATTAGAATTAGCAAAAGCAATGTCCCCTTGCATAATGTGGATTCCAAACATTCATGATCTGTATGTGAATGAGTCGAATTACTTATCCCTCGGTCTATTAGTGAACTATCTCTCCAGAGATTGTGAAAGATGTCCCACTAGAAAGATTCTAGTTTTTGCTTCGACTCATATTCCCCAAAAAGTGGATCCCGCTTTAATAGCTCCGAAGAAATTAAATACATGCATTAAGATACGAAGGCTTCTTATTCCACAACAACGAAAACACTTTTTCATTCTTTCATATACTAGGGGATTTCACTTGGAAAAGAAAATGTTCCATACTAACGGATTCGGGTCCATAACCATGGGTTCCAATGCACGAGATCTTGTAGCACTTACCAATGAGGCCCTATCGATTAGTATGACACAGAAGAAATCCATTCTAGACACTAATACAATTAGATCAGCTCTTCATAGACAAACTTGGGATTTGCGATCCCAGGTAAGATCGGTTCAGGATCATGGGATCCTTTTCTATCAGATAGGAAGGGCTGTTGCACAAAATGTACTTCTAAGTAATTGCCCCATAGATCCTATATCTATCTATATGAAGAAGAAAGAATGTAAGGAAGGGGGTTCTTATTTGTACAAATGGTACTTCGAACTTGGAACGAGCATAAAGAAATTAACGAGACTTCTTTCTCTTTTGAGTTGTTCTGCCGGATCGGTCGCTCAAGATCTTTGGTCTGCACCTGGACCCGATGAATCAAATTGGATCACTTCTTATGGATTCGTTGAGAATGATTCTGATCTAGTTCATGGCCTATTAGAAGTAGAAGGCGCTCTGGTGGGATCCTCACGGACAGAAAAAGATTGCAGTCAGTTTGATAATGATCGAGTGACATTGCTTCTTCGGTCCGAACCGAGGAATCAGTTAGATATGATGCAAAATGGATCTTGTTCTATCGTTGATCAGAGATTGATATATGAAAAATACGAATCGGAGTTTGAAGAAGGGGAAGGAGAAGGAGCCCTCGACCCACAACAGATAGAGGAGGATTTATTCAATCACATAGTTTGGGCTCCTAGAATATGGCGCCCTTGTGGAAATATATTTGATTGTATCGAAAGGCCCAATGAATTGGGATTTCCCTATTGGTGGGCCAGGTCATTTCGGGGCAAGCGGATCATTTATCATAAAGAGGATGCGCTTCAAGAGAATGATTCGGAGTTCTTGCAGAGTGAGAATCTCAAGTTCAAAAAGTCATTTTAGCCAAACAAGCAAAGGAATGAGCGCCTCGCCTTTACTCTAATAAGGGCGTTAGCGCAGTGCGAGTTACGGAACACATTTTTGCTTTGCTATGCTACTAATACGCGTATTTGCTCTGCTATTCTGCCCTCACCTCTCCAGCTGGGCGTAGACTCTTATGGGAAGAACTGCTATCCGTGCGTCAGTTGTAATCTCTCCCTTGGTGTGTGGGTGGGGATTTCACACGACCCTTCTTCTTGCGGATAAAAAAGGGTGGCAGAAAAGGCATTTTTTGTAGCATGGAGGAGTTTGCTGACTTCATTCTGGTGGCCAGTCTGGTTGAGCTTCCTCTGGGTGGATCTGACTATACTTAGACCAAAAGCAAGGTGAAGCAAACATTCAGCGCAGGTTAGATCGCTTTCTTATATCCAATGATTGGGACATCACGTTTCCCCATCCAAAGAGCTAGTTCCCGATCCATCTCTGACCACCCCCAGCAAGCTACGCACACTTCTAGCGCACAAGCCCCTTTACTCTGCAGTAAGCGCACAAGCCCCCCTATGGAGTCAAGCTGGCTCGCTTCGCTTTGAGAAGCAAGTAACTTCACTTCAAGCTGGGTAAGGGAAGGCAAGGAAGTAACTGAGGGAAGGGACCTTTACCATTTCGCTTCTTCAAGCTAGTAGCCTTTGTGCGGCTGACTCCTGCCTTTCTCAATCATTATGATGAGTGCCACATCTCTAAGCCTCGATCTCAATCTGCTATGCTTACGCACAAGACTACCCCTCTTCCCGAAAGCTTCGCGGGCACTAAAGCTGCAAGTAAGCTCACGGGCATACGCGATAGGGCACTAAAGCTGCAAGTAAGCTCTCGGGCTCATGCTTGCTACTGCTCTCGGGCACGCACTGCGCTCCTGCTCCTCGCTCCGTTCAACTCGTGCTTCTTCTTCTCTATCTTATCTTAATTTCGTATATAATAACAGTGTCTTTCTTCATTTAGTAAGCTAGTTGATCGAGAAACCTGCGCCCAAAGTGCTTTCGCGAAAGCCGGTCACCGTTTGGCTAAGATCCTTGATGACTTATGAAGAAAGCCAGACTTCAAACAGTAGGGCAAAGAACATAACATTATAATATGAATGATATCTGAGAATAATAGCTAAGTGTAGCCTGTGACCTTCAAAGCTTGCTCAATTCTCCTTCCCTTTCCCTTCATATTCTGTTGAAACTCATTCCCCTACCCCGGCAACTCACTCTTTGCCAGTGAAGTCCTCCCACATCTTGACCCACTCGCTCGCTATCTACCTTCCCCACCGCCCTTCTTCAATAATTTCCGAGACCTTCGCAACACTAGACAAAGCGGTATCATTGCGTAATCTATCCCCAAAAGAATCAATAAGGCGGCCCACCGGGAGCCACGGGTCGAACCATAAATTAGTGGTGGACCCATCTCCAATGAGATGTCGGATACACCATGTAGCGAAGTCCCTAACACGAAGAATGCCTCGCCAAGCCCAAGAACAATCCCAAGGAATCTCTTTTTTCTTTTTTTATTATAATTAGAATGAATTATGAGAATAATTCTAATAATAGCTAAGCGGGCACTAAAGCTGCAAGTAAGCTCTCGGGCTCGGTTTTTCCTGAACCCATAGTTCTAGTTTCTCTCGAAATAAGATATTTCTTTTCTTCCGAAGTCGCATTTCCCGCAGCAGCATCCAAAGCAGCAGCTAAAGCCTCATTCCGGACTGAGACCGTAGAAGAGTAATCATTTACCTAGGTCACTTGCCGAATCTCAAGGTAGAGACGAAGCTTCCGAAGACCCTGAATCCACGGGTCCAGGTAATGTGAATAGATAGGTATAGGCCCTTTCGGCCTGACCGAACTGAAATCAAAGGGGCGCAACGGCTTTTCATAGGCGGAGGCTTGAGCGCTTTCTGGCTCGCTTCAAGCCTGAAAACGCAAGATGTTTTCTTTCTACTTGGCTAAGATGTCTTCTTTCTTTCATTCTCATTGATGAATGAATTTGCATTTCATTCTTTCATTATCTTTCTAAATTGATGAATGAATTTGCAAGGATGTCTTATTTCTTTCATTAGAATTTCTGAAATTCTTTACATTTCTTTCTTGAATTCTCATTTCTAAATTCCTTTTTGAACGAATTATATGTATAATTCTTCTTCTTTTTAAATCTATTTTACCCCGTTGCTTGTACTTTGATTGTCGAGATTGGGTTGGTGTTCAGTGTACCTATCTGTATCGAAAATCAAAGAATGAAATTACAATGAATGAAATTGAATTTCAAAAGAAAGAAAAAGAATGCCAAACGCGCTACGGCTTTCGCGCTTGAGTTTGATTGCTCCCTGCATTCGGGGTGAATGAGCCAGTTCCGTTCTAATCTGAACGGGACGGGATAGGACCAAGGGTAGGAGACTGATTAATCCGGGCGGAAGTCAGATATAGAATTAGGAATCACTTGACGTTTGACCTTGACAAAAGACAGCGCCTCCTCACTTACTAGCATACGATCAATTCTCTCCAGAATTCTATCTCTTCCTCTCCTTATCTTTGTCCAGGTGAAGAATCCACTTGATGGAGACCAGAAAGAAGAGGCTTTCCTGGAAAGATTAGAATTCCTCTATTAGATTAGCATTCCCCAATCTACCGCCGCTGCTATCTTAGACAACTATTGAAGTGAAGATCCAAAGGCGAACAGCCACCTAAACGAGTTCTGCGGCTACCGACGATCGCAAGTTTGGTTGGTAAGTAGGCTTTCGAGGCTCAACTACTTCACTAGCTGAGGCACTTCTAGCGGACCTACCGATCATGCAGGGGAATCCAGCAAGAATAGGCCAAAAAGCGTAGGCTTGTTTCCTGCGCTCACGCCTGCGAGCGAAGCGCTCAAAGCGATGCGAGCCAGCTTGTAGTAAGAGGGGGGCACTTGCAGCCTTATCTCGCGTTTTCACTGCCCGCCGTACGTGACTTAGCAAGCGTTTGGCATTCTTTTTCTTTCTTTGTTTTATTTCAGAATGAGAATTGAAGAAATGAATTGAATTGAATAAAGACGAATGAAAGAATGAAATGCAAATGAATGAAATGAGAATGAATTGAATAAAGACGAATGAAAGAAAGAATTGAAGAAATGAGAATGAAAGAAAGAAGACATCCTTGTTGAACATCCTTTCCTTGCAATGAATTTCAGAAATTCTAATTCAATAAAGAAAACGTAGAAATTAAACAATTTCAATTTCATTTTCGTCACTGCCAATGCTGTCATCTGGACTGGAGGGAGTAAGGCTGTTATCGAGTAGCTTTCCCTCGATCGTTCGAGGAGATGAAGGGAGCGCTCAAACGAAAGCGGACGGAAGAGGGAGTAGAAAGAAATCCCCCAGGAGCCCTTCCGGGTAAACACCAACAGGGCGAAAGACCAGCGGCGGGAGGAGCAGCAGGACCTAAAAGGAAAAGCAGTAATGGTTGAGTGGGGGGAGAGAAAGACCAGCATTCTGCGTTCACTTCGTTCTGTGCTGTGGTTAAGGCCGAGCGTTTCAACATGATGTTGATACAAGAGATTCGACCCCGATAAGCTGCTTTGATTCCAGGGACCAAGACACAGCATGCCGAGGAACAGTCTTGGGAAAAGAAAATAGACTTAAACTAAGATATGGAGGCCTATGATTCAAAATCCTAGATTTTTCAAAAACTTTGAATTTAAGCTGCATTCGCACCCCAGGACTATAAAGCTAGTCTAGCGCACAAGCCCAAAGTAGGGGCACTCTTATCAGTCTGCTGCCCCTGTAGCAAGAGGGGGGCTATTCAGCGCCTGCAGCTGAAAAACTACAGCTGCTGAAAAACGCCAAAACAACATAAGCAAGCAAGACTTCTCCGCTTTGGTGCGCGCCCCTTTATAGTCAGTACTTTGAAGCCGTAGCTTGTTCTAACGCGCGTAGGCAACACTTGACTTTTTGCCCTGCTTGTGAGTTAGTGGAATTCGTGTGGATATCAAGTGCTCCTTCAATCTGTTACTGGGGAGGCCGTGGCTGCACGAAGCCAAGTGGCCTCTACATACCATCAATGCTTGAAGTTTCCGTACAACGGCAGTGTTGTTAAGGCAAATGTCCTGCCCGTCAAAAGAGAAGAGCGAGAGCTGGCTGTATCCGAGCAAATCCCTATCATTTTAGCCGACGAGCTCCCTCCTGACAGCCCTGAATGCTCTACCTCCCAGATTAGGCGAGGGCTGGCCCCGATGGAGCAGTGTCAATTCTGGATATTCCGCTGGATCAAAGGGCTGACCTCACAAAAGCATGGAAAATGAGAATAATTGGAGGTATCGAGAAGCTGGCGGTTGGGCAAGGATCTGCAAGGCAGCCTCGAGCCTGTTATTCCAGAAGAGAAGCATGAAGGTGATGGAATAGGATTTTCACCCTCCAAGGAAGACTTTAGAGTCCCCTGGTCGTCTCCGCCGTCTTCACAAACTGTATTCGTGAAGGCCGCGTCGCAATTACTACAAGAGGCTAATGAGCTTGGACCATCACCCAGACTAAAAAGGTGAGCGCTTAAGGCATTATTAAGAGTAGGGGGCATCGCACAAGCCTACGTAAGAGGGGAACTTTAATCCCTTGTAGCGAGAGGGCCCCCCATGGCCCTCTCGCGTAAAGGGCGTGTGCGAAAGCTTTAAAACCTTACCTTTAGCAACGGCAGGAGTCTTTCGTAGTGCAATACCTTCAACAGCCCTTAAAGCGTGCGAGCGGCCCTAGCTAATAAAGTAGCGAGATTGAAAGGTCCGAAGGACTAAGCAAAACCCTGTACGCAACTCGGTTTTCCGCCCGAACGACCCTAGCGTACGGAAAAGAAAGAAGGTCATTAGTCCTATGAGTCAGAAAGAAGAAAGCCAAACAAGCCGCCCCTGACTATAAAGCTTCTTGCGAGGAAGCCCTCCGTTACACTAGCCTTAAAGCAGCTAATGGCAGACATGAAGAAGCATTAGTCCAGACCGAAGGCGAAGGGAAGGATTAGTAATAACAGAAAAGTCGTAAAGCCAAGGTGTTCTCCTGTCGTCAATCTTTTTAGTCGTTGTCTCCACTAGCTGTAGGGCGAAGCAAGGCATTCAGCTAAGAGCAGCAGCAACTAGAGCATCCCGTCTGAAGGCCGAGGGCAGGAAAGCAAGGCAAGTCTGAAGGCAGAAGCTTTAAGAGATAGGGGAGGAACGGTATTAGCTGTTGCTGTAATTAGTGCCTTAGCTGGTGTTCCCCTTTTGGAGGAAGCGAGAAAGCTTCAAAAGGCTAGTCCGAAAGAGCTAACGGCGGCCAGGCTTGGCAGCTAGTCTGAAGCAAGGCGAGGAAAGCAAGTCTGCTAGTCCGAAAGGGCTAGCTAAGACAAGGCTGCTAGGCTGAAGGCAAGGAAGGCTAGGCCGGCAACTGCTGGCTGTCGACGAGGAGGAGTCAACTAGCGATGCCAGCTTCTGAAAGATTCAGATTTTCATATCTATTTCAAAACAAGGCAAGTTCAAAAAGAGAATTTAGAAATTTCTAAGAAAATGAAAGAAAGAATGAAATGACAATGAATTACATTTCATTCTTTCATTTTAGAATTTGATTATAATCAATTCCTACTGTAGGGGAGAAATTCTCTTTCAAATAATAGATCTCTTTCTGCCTTCCCCTCTATAAGGGAGAAATTGTACCCATCGGACGGCACATAAGGACTAATGCGTTTAGCCAGATAGTTCAAAGGGTGGAAAGAACCCACTGCATCGAGGGGCTCACTTTGATGCTTTTCTGAATTGGAGAGGGTTGAAGATGCTCTTTCTCTTTAGGTAGGGAACAAGGGCACCAAGCCAAGCCGGTACTTAATCCTAGGTAGGAAGCGGGTTCTCGACTGCCTTTGAGAGAGGACCAAGGGAGATGACCAACGGCAGCTAGACCATAGTCTGGGGAAGGAAATAGCTTGATTTCATTCTTCTGGGTTGAAGATGCTCCAGTGAGAACGAGAGAGTAAGCGGGGTTCTAGACAGATTGATTCTTAGAGCCTGGGACAGAGACGGAGCTTGCTTACTTGTTAAAGACAGGGGCTAGGCTACGATGGAGGAGTGCCAAGTTCTGCTGATTCCATGAATTTACATTTTGTAGATTCTGATTCTCCTGTCTTAGGCATAGAGCTAGCAGCCAAGAGAAAAGTAGATCTGGACGGCACGGCTTGAAGACGCGAGAGGTTTAGAGGCCGGACTCAACTAACCCCAGGCCAGGCTATGAGAACTTTAAAACAAGCCAGGACCAACTGGGGAGGAAGGAGGCAATTGAAGACAAGACTAAAAGACGAGAGGACTCGGGAGATGGACCAAAAGTCATAAGTCCGAGGGAGGGAGGATGATCTACTAACAAGGAAAGGGGCCTGCTTGCTCGGGCTCGGGAATGATCTCTTCAGGGGCGAAGCGGTGGTTGAATCTAGCCTCACTTCTTCTCTTTTCAGTCTTCCTTGCTATCATTTTTCCCGGTTATTAGCCAACTGGCATTCTTGAAAAGTCATTCTACGAGTATTATATTTGATATAAGAAAAATCAGACATTTTTCTTCGGTGCTAATACAAGAAGCGAAAGGGCTAGAGGGAGCTTTGACTGCCACGGATAAGAGCATTCTTTACTTAAAAGGTACGAAGCGGGGTTACAGACGCTCAATAGTAAGTCCTCGCTTTTAAGAAAGTCAACCAAGAAAGAGGGAGGGAAGCCATAGGGGACCGAAGGTAGGAGTGACCTAAGAGAAGTAGCGGAGATGCAAGATTTTTGTAATGAATTTAGAAGAGTGCGATTCTCCCCCTGGTATTCTAGTAGAGTCGGCTTTTCACAAACCAACTACAAAGCGAATCTTCGTAAATAAAGGCAGGATCGATGGAATGAATAGATCTGTAAGAGCCGAAGCCGAGGCTGGAATAAGGCTAGGGGGTAGGATATGAGGCTTTCTTTCGATAGAAAAGATTCATTAACTGAAGATTCCCTTCCTGCAATGCTAAGACACAAAGTCAATCAATCTCTTTTTCCGTCTAAGTTCTTGCGTCAGTGGGTTGCTATCTGCTCCCTTCCTTGGTGATCCTACTTGTACTTCTTTGGATCCCTGGGAGTAAGGCTTTTTAAGAGTTGGTGATGTAAAAGCTTATGCTCTTTCTTTAGATAGTCCGAGGTCGAGTGTAACTAGCTCCATTTCCAACGAATTTCATATGTAAACGAGTTCGATCCGCTATAACTAAAAGTCAGTCGCTACTTAGACGTTTCGGAACGTGCTAACTTTTCTTCACAGTTTAGGGTGCCGAAGGTAGCTCTTTAGATAGGGAAAGATTACCAACGCTATCGGAGAGTAAGTGAGTCTCGACTACGAAGTCAGAGTCAGAAGGCGAGGTGCACTCTTTAGACGGGGCGTAGCGTCTTTACTAATAGATGAGATAATGGGATTCCGCTTTCACTAATAGACAGATGGGAATTAGAGACAGCAGACTCTTTTTAACTACGAGTGGGGGCTCTGGAGAATAGAAAGACCAAAGGTCAAATCCAATGCTGGTGTCAGGTGTCTCAACAATTGAATTAGGAACTGCTGCAGATCTTATCAACGTAACCGCTTTAGTTCCTTTCTTACTGGATTGACTGCTTTTCTGCTTGGAGAAAATTAATCATACTAGGTCTTCTTTGAAATCATAGGCTCATAGGGCACCACCAAAACATCCACCGTGTCTCAAACTCATAATTGAAATTGATGGTGACCGCACTTTGACGATCATGGGCTGGGCATCTATAAAAAACATCATGCTACCTGGTAGACTGGGGGGATTGAGGTTAGGTTTTTTGACTCATGGGAGGAGCTAGCTGATCACTTCAATTCAATAAAGTAGCTTGCCTGTCGATCCGATAGGCGCTCTATGTAGGGGGCGGCAACTAAAGATGTCGTCATTCTAGAAGCGACTTAGAAGCTTTGCTTCCCCACAGAATGCCATACTCTGACTATAAACTTGAAGCTCTCTATAACAAAAAAAAAACATAATCAACAGTCTGGTCCCTCAGGAAAACCTCCGCGCACGAGCTTTGAGCGTTAGCTAGATAGTCTTAACAACAATAGACGGTACGCTGTTTTGCTCCTCAGAACTTTGTGTGTCCAGAAGCGTCTATGCTGGCAGGGCAAGAGTCTGACTCTTGCATGTATAGTCTAGATTTCCTCGGGCGATTCTGCCCCTCAGGCTTAAAAAAACGCCTTTTCGTTGTCATCACTTTACCTAGATCGAAATAGCTAGTTTTCTAGTGAGATTTCTAGCTAGAACTAGAATTAAGGCTTCGAAGCAGGGTTGGTGTGGCCTCTCTCTGTAACTAGAGAGGTAGGCAAACCTTAGTTTAGAGCCATCTCGATTCGGGATGTCGGAACACCAACCGGATCGGAAACCGAATCCTAAACTTACTGACTTCGAAAGAAGTTCGAGAGCTTCGATCGAAAGCCTTTCCTATCGCGTATCAGCTGATCCTTCAGCATCTGCACCAACTAAATGGAAGCTTAATTCGAAAAACGAGAGTAGGCTCGAGGAGGATCAAAAAAGTGTTTTTTTCTCGGTCTCCTAAAGTTAGAAAGCAGATTAGACTGCAATGTATGCCTATGAGTAACGAAAAGCGATCCATATGATAAGAAAAGCCTATATATATGTCTTTCTAGCGTACGCGCGGTTCCTTTCGATTGAAGCAATACGAATACGGCGAAGCGCGCTTGGCAGCCCGGCTCATTACATGCTTAGGTGTCAGTAGACCGAACGGGCAAAAACTCATATGTCAGGATGTCTTCTATAGACTAAACTCGAGAAAGGTGCTATATGCATCTGCCCCGGAAAGCAAATATGCCTATGGCTGGAAGGCTTGCGCACATCCTCTTTCTCTAAGAGATTTGTTCCAGGAGGCCAGCTCGTGTGGACCCTGACCACGCGTTAGAACGAACAACGTACCTTACTAAACCAACGACTAACGGACCATTCTTTAGAGAGGAGAGCGAGGCAGGCAAAGCTAGAGCTGAGCAAGCGCCAACCAAGCAAAGCTTAAGGCATAGGTCCATTCGAACTACCGCAATCTGCTAATCCACGGCACACAGACTGAAAAGCGGGGGTTAAAGCGCTTGATGTCCTGCCCAGGTGATTAATCAAAAGCGAACAGAAGGCCGTTCACATGCACCTGTGACCTGGAATGGTCTAACCCACCCTAAAGAGGGAGTCGTTCCCCTTAACTCCATACCAGTGCGGGGCAAAGCCCATGCGGGTCAGCCTAGCGCGACTTCACACGAGCGGCTTCCAAAAGTGCGGGCCCGCCTCCTGCAACCAATCCAATCTCAACACCTTTCACCCCCAACAAAGCTCGCGCGAGTCCGCAACGGAGCACGTGCGCAAGGCGCACAAGCGCGATGACGTCAGCCACACCAGACGGTTCGCACAACCGACGTCCACGTGTCGAAAGCTGATCACTCAGAGCCATTCGCGACGGAGAAGACCTGCTGCAAGCTTCCTTAACCAACAGGAAGTGGGCGAGTCACACTTACGTCCACTCCTCCACTCCAATAACTGAAATTCTAGCATATAAAGGGATTTTGACTTAATAAAGGATCGATCAGAAAACCAGAGAGATCGCCAGAGCATCAAACACCAAGAGCCTAAGCATCCCACCAGAGTCCACAGCATCCTCAAAAGCCTCACCCACACCTTCAATCTCTTCCACACTGAGCTTACACTCGCGAAAAGCACAGAAGTTACAACACTGCGAAGGTTCAATCATAGCAGGAAGTCTCGCAAATTACGGTTGAAGGCCAAAGAACAAACATACAAAGCCTCGCTCGCGCCTATACACCACTACAGAGACCTCTCCTAAAAAGCATTGTACCCCCCACTGTCAAAATACCTTTTGTACTTTCCCAATCTTAATTCAGTTCCATTTTGCCTCCATCCGCTTCTTTGTTTCGAATCGAAGGATCCAGTCCACGAGAGGGCGCGCACAGTTCGACGACCTTCCAAGAGGGGACGAACCCACAATCTTTACAAAAAGTGTTCCGACTGGGCCATAGCCCTGACGAACACGAAAGTCTGCACCAGCGCGCGTACAGATTTTCTGGCATACCCGGTGGGACCCCTCCACCTTCCATCTCCAAGCGGAGGCTACCGGAACCATGAAACTCGTCATTAATTTTGATGAACGCTTTTTCCGCCAGTACCTGGCGAAAGTGGAAGAGAAACAAAGCACGGCTCACTATCAACAAGTGGCCCCAAAAACCGACGGTCGATTCAACTCGAGAAGTGTTGCTGGGCGGTATCCCCCTCAACGCGCGACGGGCAACTTGCCTAAATCGAAGAACGCTACTGGGCGGCCTGTACCTCAGTATGCGACGGATGATCAGTCCCATCCGAACAGTGCTTCTGGGCGGCTTCTACCCCACGACGGATAACTTATCTAATGCCAGAAGCGTGTCTGGGCGGTCCCTACCTCAGCTTCAATTTGAGCGGCGTGTTCTGGGCGATTTCTACCTCAGCGCGCGACGGCCGTGAAAAGCATGTTTGGGCGGTTTCTACCCGCGACGGCTATGTCAAGAAGTGCGTTTGAGCGGCCTGTCCCTCATCGTGCGACGGCTATGTCCAAGAGTACTCGCCGTTAATCAGACTGCGACGGCATCAGCCCAGCGTCCCGCATAATGATAAAGGAAAAAAATCCATCTCGGGTAAATCAACCACACGCCGCATTGATTATATAGTTTATTAGAACCCAATCCTGATACGAGATTGGAATAGACAATTCCTCTACCAGTTAAATTAGGTAGGACCATTTTTCCTCGGAACACAAAGTCAATCGGGGCTGAACTTGATTGCAAAAGAAAGTGAATTAGAGATCATCGGATATCTGTCACTTTGGAAGTGGGCCAACCAAACTTGAAAACCCGAGCAGGGAAGGGAAACTTCCCCTTTGCGAGCGATGTGTGCTTCACTCGACTCCGTTCCTAGAGCTTTGGAGTAGTAGTCCTTTTTCTCCCTCTGCTTTGACCGAGACTGCCTGTTAGCGTAAGCGAGAAGGCTTTTGGCAGTTAAGTACTCGTCCTAAATAACCATCTCCTTAGTTTGCTTTTAGAGACCTAGAATGTATATCCCTTCGGGAGACTTTCTGTGAAGTGAGCCGAAGGCGGACGCTTTCAATGCTTGTAAAGTACGCTATTACGCTTAAAGAAAGCTCCTACTTGAGTAGTAGAGCTATGTTGCGTAAGCGCTACGCTATAAGGCTCTGAAGGAGCAGGCCTCATGACGAAGGCACGAGGGACTTTTTCTCTCGTAGGTAAGGAGCTTTAGCTCTAGCTTAACGCACGAGGGGGCGCGGTGTGGAGCTTGTGCGCGTACTAAGCGGGATTGCAACTATTGATGCTGCGCGGTAGAGCTTTGTTTGCTGCGCTAAATTGCCTTGCTTGCCCTGGTTCTTGCTATTGGACTGGTACAAATGTGTGGCTTGAGCTTTGCTCGCTGCTCGTGTGGGCCCGTAGTGGCTGCCAAAAGAGCAGCAGGTTAGGGTAAAGCTTTCTGGTGTGATTTCCTACTTTAAATACTCGGTCGGGGATTGCGCGCCTTGCTCTCTTCTTACCTTATCCCGTAGAATGACATGGATAAGCATGCCTTGCTGTGAGCGCGACATCTGCTCTTCCGAAGTGGGATTTAGGAAGCGCAGACTCAATGCCCTAATCAAAGTGCTTTTGAATCTTTCATCGGGTACCGGGTTTACAGCCATTTGAGAGTCTTTGGTTGCCGTTGCTTCCCATGGCTTCGACCATACACAAGAAATTGCAGCTGCGCTCTACACCATCTATCTTTCTTTTTTGGTTATGGCGATAACCAAAAAGGCTACAATACAAGTGCCTTGATCTGGCCACCGGACGCCTCTATGTCTCCAGACATCTTCTCTTTCACGAGTCGGCATTTCCTTTTGCAGGTATCTCCAATTCACCGCCTATGCCTACTCCGCCACCGACTTCTATTTAAATTAAATAGATGCACCTGCTCCATTACTATAGCAACCAAACTCTTTTCTGGCAAGGGCTTACTGCGTCTGTAGCTGAGGAATACTAAACCGAAGGTATGTGTCAAGTTTTTGATTTCATAGGGCAATCTCCTTTGAAACAAACCTAAAGGAAGGGGCATAAGCACACAGAGGAAGACAAGCGGGAAGTTGTTTTTAAGGAGGGCAACCTACGCAGCGAAGTCCGTCTATGTGTGCTATTCCAGACACCGGGACTGCAGCTATGAGCAGCGCGCTAAGCAAAAGGACTTCACTTGAACGAAGTCCGAGCATGATGTTATGTTACCGGCGCAAGAAAATGGGACTTTTGGGCTCCTTTCTTCATGCTTCATGACAATTTCGTTAGCAATCTTTCATAGGAAAGAATAGCAGCACATTGGATATGAAAAGAAGAGCAGCATATAGCCTCAAATAGCCAAGGTCGGTGGGGAAGGCAAGCGCTAGGCCCTAAAGCGAATAAGTAGCTTATATAACGATAGAAATGAA
>NW_027181939.1:0-31773 GCF_029961685.1 Aristolochia californica | reverse complement strand
CATAACCCATACAAAGCCTTAGGTCCACCTATAGGAAATAGTGACATCGTCACCAATTTCAATCAAACCTTAGAGTCTTATGGTAAGAACCTTAATAGGTTAGAAAAAACTGTTGAAAACCTCCAACAGAAAATAGATTTCCTCTATGATGAACATAAACATGGAGAAATAATAAAGTGTCAAAACATCCTAGAAAATATTCTAGAAAAGATTGACCATGGAAATAGTCCTGTTTTATTCCAAGAGTTAACAGAACTTAAACAAAGTTTAGATAATCTAAACAAAGATAAAATGCAAGAACTTTTGACAGAAGTCTTAGCATTAAAAGAACAGCTAGGTTCAAAAGAACGTCTAGGTTCTCCAGGTCCATCAAGGTATAAAACACCTTTTACACCTTGGACACCAGAATGATCTATAAAAATAAACTTTTATATCGTTTAAAATTAAAATGAGAAGGCCTTGACCTCATTTTACTCCAAAGAAATACTCTTCAGCCAGAAGATAATACAATCCCAGCAATGGTATGGTATTACTATTTTTGGGAAAGATATTCTGATCACATCTACAACCTTCGTTGTAAGATCAAGAAAATCAAACGAAAGCTAAACCTTTTAGCTTTGTAAAATGATTAGTAGAGCAAGACTACTAGATCAACTTCGTTTGGTACGGTCAATGCAAGCCCAAAATTGGCAAGCCAGAGAAACTCTCGCACCAGTAAATGAAACCGATATAGCTTATCAAGCGTATCTGAATGAATGGTGGAGATTAACCCATAGAGAAATTCTACTACGGTATCTGATCAAAAAGGTTCAACGGAAGCTTCATGAATTAGCTCTATGAATGAGTTTTTCTATTTAATGGATATGGAAACTCCATTACAAATGTTTTTTCTGTTTAGAAAATTTAAGCTTTGACTTCTTTGACACATACAAAACCAAGTCTATTACTCGGCTCTGATACCATTTACAAGACGACACGAGTCTCTAGCAGACTCTAACAGCGGAATACTGATACCAAAGCACTATTGCTATGATATCGACACAAAGTCTCTAATAGACTTGTACACACAGTAGAAGACAACCTAGGGAAGAGGGCAGCGGAACTAAAATCCTAGGGACTTCTACATACCAGTCTCGAGCTACAGGCAGAGGATGACATCTACGGGCAGCGGAAAAACAACAATGACTCACACAATACTATTCCGTCACACTTCGTCCGTCCTATCAGTTTACCATTAGGCTACTTTCCTGCTTCCTACCACATGTCACTGCTATGTACTCGTTTGTGTCTATGTCATAGCTATCTAATAGGCCCAACATGACTTCTGTTGCTACTTAGAACTTCTTCGGCGTTTGACCCTATTCCTGCTAGCTTACCACCAAGGGGGCAATTCCGTCGATGCGGTCCTCACGGTTTCCAGAGGGCCCCTAGCCATTCCTATTAACCGTTGTGGCTCCATGGCTGCTTCAGCAGGTAGAGCACAGCTACGTTTCATTTTCTACCTCAGAGAGTAGCCGAATAATTCCAAGTCTCTAGCTTCTGTCCTATTTGGCACTATTTCGATACTATTTCTTTTTTACGAGTGAACAGTAAACATAAATAGTAATTCACATCTAAAATTCCTAAATGTCTGAAAAAATAGGAATAGAATGTACTTCTCTCCAAAACAGTGTTCATATACATCATGAAACACAGGGAGAATACGATGAACAACCTAATGTCATGCAGGATGGACAAAAGTGGACAATAAGTATCCCTCGGATAACTGAAGTCTACAACAAAGATTGGATTGAATTCCAAAAGAAATCCTTCGTCTTCCAGAAGGAACTATCTGTAGAAATACAAGATACCGACTCAGGTACTTTCTGCTACAGATTATTAAGCGAATCTGACTTAGCTAAGCTAAAAAGATTCAAATATGTCCATTATGGACTAGTTCGTATAGGATTAGACCCCTTAATATGAATCAATAAGAATTTACCCTTCATAGCAGCTATAGTAGATAACTCTGTGAAGAATAATTTTGAAAAAGCCCTATTCGGAGGAGTTAGAGCAAACTTAGGATTAGGCCCAGTATCCTTTACAACATGGCCCAATCTACAAATAGATTTAGAAGACAAGCACATTCAAGATACCTTGTCCCTAAAAATCTATACAGATAACTGGTCGAAAAATGGAATTCAACCAGGAAGACGAGTTATGCGCATACTTGTATGCATAGTAGCCCGAGGAATCAACACTGGAAAGGTTCCAGTTAAAGATTCAAAGAAACTCACCGAATTAGCCAAAAACATTGGTTATTCTGAAAACTTGACCATAGAAGAACTCGACCCTAGAGAGTTAACATGGCCAACAGAATGGGTAGTCCAACCTTTGGCCCTCAGACACCTTCCACTCTCTCAAAAAACCATAAAGGAGATAGAAGGAAAACTAGTGATCACAAACACTAGACCCAGCTTTTCCATCGAACAGGACAGAACCTCTACCTCAACAAGTACAACCTTAAACAGTTCCCGTTTCGAAGGAATAGGAAATCCAAGGCCCAATGCTTATGTTCCTCTTCACATAGATGATGACACATAACCCATACAAAGCCTTAGGTCCACCTATAGGAAATAGTGACATCATCACCAATTCCAATCAAACCTTAGAGTCTTATGGTAAGACCCTGAATAGGTTAGAAAAAACTTTTGAAAACCTCCAACAGAAAATAGATTTCCTCTATGATGAACATAAACATAGAGAAATAATAAAGTGTCAAAACATCCTAGAAAATATTCTAGAAAAGATTGACCATGGAAATAGTCCTGTTTTCTTCCAAGAGTTAACAGAACTTAAACAAAGTTTAGAAAATCTAAACAAAGATAAAATGCAAGAACTTTTGACAGAAGTCTTAGCATTAAAAGAACAGCTAGGTTCAAAAGAACGTCTAGGTTCTCCAGGTCCATCAAGGTATAAAACACCTTTTACACCTTGGACACCAGAATGATCTATAAAAAGAAACTTTCGGATCGTTTAAAATTAAAACGAGAAGGCCTTGACCTTGTTTTACTCCAAAGAAATACTCTTCAGCCAGAAGATAATACAATCCCAGCAATGGTATGGTATTACTATTTTTGGGAAAGATATTCTGATCGCATCTACAACCTTCGTTGTAAGATCAAGAAAATCAAACGAAAGCTAAACCTTTTAGCTTTGTAAAATGATCAGTAGGGCAAGACTACTAGAACAACTTCGTCTGGTACGGTCAATGCAAGCCCAAAATTGGCAAGCCAGAGAAACTCTCGCACCAGTAAATGAAACCGATATAGCTTATCAAGCATATCTGAATGAATGGTGGAGATTAACCCGTAGAGAAATTCTACTACGGTATCTGATAAAAAAGGTTCAATGGAAGCTTCAAGAATTAGCTCTATGAATGAGTTTTTCTATTTAATGGATATGGAAACTCCATTACCATTAGGCCTTCCTGACATCACCGGATGGCTTAAAAACCTAGTGTACTTTGCAACACCCTGCATAGCACCTAGAAGAAAGAAGGATCCAGCACCAGCTGCTTTTAGGATCACTTCAAAAGCATCATCCTCCACCGATGATGAAGTTTACGTAGAATATAATACTTTCGGTCACCAACCGATTTATTATGTTCAAGAGGAAAAACCTTCCTCTAGTAAACAACAAAAAGAGCAACACGATAGTGAACCAGAAGCCTGGGAATCTGATGAAGTTGCAGCAGAAAATACCAAGAAAATAGACTACTCTACTAAAGACAAAAAGGCAGATGATCTTGGTAAAAGGTATCGAATGCTTCGTGGTAGCAACCATTTTAAAGCAGAAACTTCAAGGGTAAGAGACACCCACATGGAAGATAGCTTTCAAGATAACTTCCGTAACCGTACTGCGGTTCATCCGCAAGAACGAGAAAGTTTCTCCCACTCCAAAATATCTCTGGGAGGACAAAGGTATTCGACAGAATACACAAATGTCGATCCTTCAAATGCTGCTAAGGGACACCAAACCATAGATAGCATAAACCCTTTTGGATTTTACCTCAACTTGGATTTCCCCAAGGATGGAGAAAAAGTCCTTAAAGATTGGGAAAGAAGCATGAGCAATGCTGCAAATATGCATGAATCTTGGAACCAAAAATCAGCATTTAATTTCTTTACCCATGCTTTATAGGGTAATGTAGCTCATTGGTGGGACAACCTTCCCGAAGACCAAAAACGAGCTAATACCTCAATATCAATAGCCAATATCTTGAAAGGATTAGTGGCTAAGATATCAAAGGAATTTCTAGGAATACATCCAACCCTAGAAGCCTACAATGAGAGTACTAAACAAAGGAAACGTTTAGAAACTCTTCAGAAATTAAACAAGTTAAAAATCTGTAACATTTGTTTTTATGAGAAGTATTACTGCGAGTTTGCAAGTTACTTCTATAAATTGCAAAAAGAAGACCAGAAACCTTATCTGTCTATCTTTTATGCAAAATTTCCAGAACCATTTGCACATGTTGCTGAAAAAGACTACATTACAAAATATTGGCAAAACAATCCAGAACTTGGTACTTTAACCATGGATATTTTCCGAAACATTGATACTTTAGGAAGAAGACATCGATTTGAACAAGACATGTTGGCAAATCTTTGTGAAGCCCAAAAACTACAAAAGAAAGTAGTAAGGCAAATAAACAAACACTATGTTGTTCAAACCAGAACAAAAATGTAGGAGCTTATGGTTGTAAAACCACCTCTCATAAGCAATGAAAATATCCTAAGAAATTTCAACAGAAAAAATGTAGGATACAAAAAAGTTCTACAACAAGGTATACTCCTAAAAAGAGATACTTTAGAAAAAGAACAAATTCTGGCCCGACCACATCCAGTAAAGGGTCAAATGCATACTGCCGAAAGGGGAAAACCCCAAGCAAATGCAAATGCTAGATATGCCAAAAAGAAGGACATTTCGCCAAATATTGTCCAAATGATAAACAACAACGGCGGTACAGTACTTACTTGTTACTAGCCGAAGAAAATGGATTGGAAATCATCCATTATGATGACATCCGGTCAGAGGATGAGGTCTACGAACTTCATCTAGAAACTGAGTCTTCCTCCTCAGAAAAATCAGAAAATATGAGTGACTCTTCGGGCACAACTTTTGCCTAATATTCGGTTATGCTTTTGCCATCCCGATATACATATGGCAGCCAGCGTGGTGATTTATATCCCACTCTTGTCATAAATTACTTTCTCTACTCCTGCATCATGCATTATAGAGAACTTTATTAACCTGATACTCTTACCACTCGAGAATTTTCTTGTGTTACAGACAGGTAAAATGGATCCCCTCAGCAGCACCCTGACGGACCTAGTAGCAGCAATTGCCACACTCATGGTATTGCTCTCAACCCTACAGTCACTATTCGACAGTCTTTTAGTTCTTTCAGAACGAGGAGACATACATGAGAATTGTGCCCGTTACGGGTTAAGTGGAGAAGTCTTACAACTCAAGGTTAAAGAATTAACCAAAGAGTTAAAAGAACTCACTCAACGACATGAAATGCCAAGCTCCTACGGGACTTCTACCGGATCTCCATAGCGAGAAAAGTAAGCCACAACGTCAGCTAATCAGCAGACGGATGACTTTAGTGTTTTGATAAACACAGGTCGACCCGGGATTTCTACCGGTCAAGCCAGGCATGAGAAGGAAATCACAACCCAATCTTCTCTGAAGATAGGGGAATCAGAGATTTCTACCTGCCAGTCTAGAGCAGGAAAGGAAACCTTAATGATTTCTTTGAAATCGGAATCAGGGACTTCTACCTGTCAGTCTAGAGCTGAAAAGGAAGTCTTAACAGATCCATCCTAGATGGAAATGGACTTGTCTTGTAATGAGAAATCATTCAAGACAAAATTGGTTAGCCCGTCTGAGTTTACAAGGTTGAAAAGCCTAAATAAACCAGATAAAACTAGTTTTAATGAGTTTGAGTTTTTAAAGAAATTTAAACCTTTAAAACTTTCGGACATTATGTCTGAGGAACCCTCACTACGCCCTCAAAAGGTGGACAACGTTCGTTCAAAGATCAAATCCGATCATACTGTTCAATTCCAGAGATGGAATGAACAAATTGAGCAAGGAAGGGATGAATACTCCCTTTTTCACCACTGAGCCCAGCAACAGTTGGAATCAAGTGAAGCTGAGTCATGAAATAGACTCAAAATATGCATCCATGCTTTATGCATATGGATTCATGAAACAGATGGTACTTCACTCCACCGACTTATCAGTATTGGACAAAATGCCAAAGGAAATTATGGAGGCTTGCAAAAGTTTCATCTCCATAACCAAGAGTAAAGGAATTCGACTGCATTTCGTTTCCTGTATTGCTGAAATTGTTACTGACACTAAAATGTTTTCGAGCATTTCCTTCATGACTATTGAAGGCATCAAAGAAGGTGACGCAAATATGGAATATGATCCCCGACATGTTCCAAAAGCCAAGCCTTGCCCAGAAGCAGTCTGGCCAACCAGGCGTATCCGCGGGCTCAAGAACCTGATACAGCTCGTACAGCAGCTGATTCAGAAAAAGAGAAGCTTCGTCTACAAGACCTCCGTCCCACTGACGATCGTCTCTAAAAGCTATAAAGAGACTCCGACTTCTGTCCAGACCAGTCTCGAAGCCACGCTGAAGAAACTCCTTGGAGGAAATATCCCCTTCAGCAAAGCAACAAAGGAAAGCTTCTGCCAGATGGCCCAGAAGACTTTTTCGAAGGAGCACACCTGTAAATTGTGCACAGAAAGGCAGTTGTCCGAATGAGCAGTCAGTAGCCATGTCAACCGACTAGTCAGTAGCCAAGTTAGCAGACTAGGCCCACGACGAAAATAAAGTCAGCAAAGGCGGCTCAAAAGTCCGCAAAGACGGCTACAAAAGTCGTCAATGACGGCTACATCAAGTCAACAAAGATGGCTAAAAATGATTCCTGCATGTCATCATCATGTTGTCACAAGCAGAAAAGACATTTCTACCCCTGCTTTCGGCTCCGAAAGGTAATATATGGGAATCTCCCAAACTTGAATAACAAAAATTTTGGGTTCATTTGTGGTGTGTCAATAAATGTTCCTTACTTACATTTGTTTATTGCCCTAAATTCTTACCATAGATAAACTCTAAATTTTTCATTTTGTTGTGATCTATTTTCCTTTTATCTCTTTTTTTCTTTACGAGATAATGGGAAAGTGATAACTCAAGCTTTGATTTAAGAAAAAAGTATACATCTAAAATTAAAATGCACAATGAAAAATTGTAGAGAGAGATAATTACAAAAATTGTTTGTAATTTTTAGGGATTGTAAAATCTTTTTAGTTATTATATATCAGGTTCTGCAATCGTCGGGAAAAGGGGGAGGCAGGGGATTTTTAACTCAGTGTTGACTCACAATCCATAAATCAATCCTTAAAAAAAATAAAGCCCGTTACGCATGATAAATCAATTTACTATCATCTATGATCGTTAGGTCAGCTTTTTTTAAATCAGAAAAATAATGGCTTGTTTATCTCAGGTAAATTTCCCGTCGCACGTTCACTAGAGAATTTAATGTTATTCTCTTTAAAAGGTTTGGATCTATGGGTGATTTGCAACTTTAATATGTTTCAAGCATGCTTATCCATTTTTTAAAACATGTGTTGAAAAATCTCTTTCTTATAAAATTCCAAGCTTTTAGGATTGAACAAGTGGAAATTCCCAAACTTGGATAACAAAACTATTGTGTTCATTTTTTGTGTGTGAATAAATTTTCATTACTAACATTTTTTTATTGCTTTAAATTATTTGCATACATAAACTCTAAAATTTTTATTTTGTTGTGATCTATTTGCTTTTTATCTCTTGTTTTGTTTACAAGATGAAGGGAAAGTGAAAACTCAAGTTTTGATTTAAGAAAAAAGTATACATCTAAAATGGAAATGCACAACGCACAAATGTAGAGAGAGATAATTCCAAAAGTGTCTGCAAACTCTTTTTAGTTTTTATATATCAAGTTCTGTAATCCTCGGGAAAAGGTGGAGGCTGGGAAATTTTTAATTGAGTGTTGACTCCCAATGCATAAGTCATTCCCTACAAAAATATAGCCTATAATGCATGATAAATCATTTTACAATCATCCATGATCGTTAGTTCAGCTTTTTATAAATGGGCAAAATAATGGCTTGTTTGACTCGGGTAAATATCCCACCACTCGTTCACTTGAGAATTTGATATTATTCTCTATAAAAGGTTTGGATCCATAGGTCATTTGCATCTTTAACATGTTTCAAGCGTGCATGTTCATTTTTAAAACATGTGTAGAAAATCATCTTTCTTATAAAATTCTGAAGGGTTGAACTAGTGGAATTTCCCAAACTTCGATAACAAAACTCTTGTGTGTATATGTGGTTTGTGAATAAATTTTCTTTACTTACATTTGTTTATTACTTTAAATTCTTTCCATTCATAAACTCTGAAATTTTCATTTTGGTGTGATCAATTTGGCTTTTATTTTTATTTTTTGGTTTACGAGATGAAGGGAAAGTGAAAACTCAAGTTTTGATTTAAGAAAAAAGTATACATCGAAAAAGGAAATGCACAATGCACAAATGTAGAGAGAGATAATTCCTAAAAGTGTCTGGAATTTTGAGGGATTGTAAACTCTTTTCAGTTTTTATAAATCAGGTTCTGGAATCTTCGGGAAAAAGGGGGAGGCGGGGGATTTTTATTTGAGTGTTGACTCCCTATCCATAAGTAATTCCTTACAAAAATATAGCCCGTTACAAATGATAAATCTTTTTACAATCATCTATGATCATTAGGTCAGCTTTTAGTAAATAGGCAAAATAATGGCTTGTTTGACTCGGGTAAATATTCCACCGGATGTTCACTTGAGAATTTAATGTTATTCTCTTTAAAAGGTTTGGATCCACAGGTCATTTGCATCTTGAACATGTTTCAAGCATGCATATCCATTTTTTAAAAGATGTGTAGAAAAATCTCTTTCTTATAAAATTCCGAGCTATTAGGGTTGAACTAGTGGAATTTCCCAAACTTGAATAGCAAAAATTTTGGGTTCATTTGTGGTGTGTGAATAAATGTTCCTTACTTGCATTTGTTTATTGCCCTAAATTCTTACCATACATAAACTCTAAATTTTTCATTTTGTTGTGATTTATTTTCTTTTTATCTCTTTTTTTGTTTACGAGATAATGGGAAAGTGATAACTCAAGCTTTGATTTAATAAAAAAACTATACATCTAAAATTGAAATGCACAATGGACAAATGTGGAGAGAGATAATTACAAAAAAAAATTTTTGTAATTTTTTGGGATTGTAAACTCTTTTTAGTTATTATATATCTGGTTCTGCATTCGTCGGGAAAAAGGGGAGGCATGGGATTTTTAACTCAGTGTTGAATCCCAATCCATAAATCAATCCTTACAAAAAATAAAACCCGTTACGCATGATAAATCAATTTACTATCATCTTTGATCGTTAGGTCAGCTTATTTTAAATCGAAAAAATAATGGCATGTTTATCTCAGGTAAATTTCCCGCCGCATGTTCACTTGAGAATTTAATGTTATTCTCTTTAAAAGGTTTGGATCCATGGGTCATTTGCATCTTTAATATGTTTCAAGCATGCATATCCATTTTTTAAAACATGTGTAGAAAAACCTCTTTCTTATAAAATTCCAAGCAATTAGGATTGAACAAGTGGAATTTCCCAAACTTGGATAACAAAAATTTTGTGTTCATTTGTGGTGTGTGAATAAATTTTCATTGCTAACATTTTTTTATTGCTTTAATTTATTTCTATACATAAACTCTAAAATTTTCATTTTGATGTGATCTATTTGCCTTTTATCTCTTGTTTTGTTTACGAGATGAAGGGAAAGTGATAACTCAAGTTTTGATTGAAGAAAAAATTGTACATCTAAAATTGAAATGCACAATGCACAAATGTTGAGAGAGATAATTCCGAAAAGTGAGTGTAAACTCTTTTTAGTTTTTATATATCATGTTCTGCAATCGTCGGTAAAAGGTGGAGGCAGGGAGATTTTTATTTGAGTGTTGACTCCCAATGCATAAGTCATTCCTTAAAAAAATATAGCCCGTAACGTATGATAAATCACTTTACAATCATCCATGATCGTTAGTTCAGCTTTTTGTAAATGGGCAAAATAATGGCTTGTTTGACTCGGGTAAATATCCCACCATTCGCTCACTTGAGAATTTGATGTTATTCTCTATAAAAGGTTTGGATCCATAGGTCATTTGCATCTTTAACGTGTTTCAAGCATGCATGTCCATTTTTAAAACATGTGTTGAAAAATCTCTTTCTTATAAAATTCCGAGCTATTAGGGTTGTACTAGTGGAATTTCCCAAACTTGGATAACAAAACTTTTGTGTTGATATGTGGTGTGTGAATAAATTTTCTTTACTTAAATTTGTTTATTGCTTTAAATTATTTCCCTTCATAAACTCTGAAATTTTCATTTTTTTGTGATCAATTTGGCTTTTTTTTTTTTTTTTTGGTTTACGAGATGAAGGGAAAGAGAAAACTCAAGTTATATTTAAGAAAAAAGTATACATCTAAAAAGGAAATGAAAAATGCACAAATGTAGAGAGAGATAATTTCTAAAAGTGTCAGTATTTTTTAGGGATTTTAAACTCTTTTTAGTTTTTATAAATCAGGTTTTGCAATCGTCGGGAAAAAGGGGGAGGCGGGGGATTTTTAACTGAGTGTTAACTCCGAATCCATAAGTCATTCCTTTAAAAAATATAGCCCATTACTCATGATAAATCATTTTACAATCATCTATGATCATTAGGTCAGCTTTTTGTAAATGGGCAAAATAATGGGTTGTTTGACTTGTGTAAATATCCCACCGAACGTTCACTTTAGAATTTAATGTATTGTCATTAAAAGGTTTGGATCCATAGGTCATTTGCATCTTTAACATGTTTCAAGCATGCATATCCATTTTTTAAAACATGTGTAGAAAAATCTCTTTCTTATAAAATTCCGAGCTATTTGGGTTGAACTATTGGAATTTCCCAAACTTGGATAACAAAACTTTTGTGTTCATTTGTGGTGTGTGAATAAATTTTCTTTACTTACATTTAATTATTCCTTTAAATTCATTCCATACATAAACTCTAAAATATTCATTTTGATGTGATCTATTTGCCTTTTATCACTTTTTTTTGTTTACAACCCGAAGGGAAAGTCTTAACACTAGCTTTGATTTAAGAAAAAAGTATACATCTAAAATGTAAGTGCACACTGCACAAAAGTAGAGAGAGATAATTCCAAAAAGTGTCTATAATTTTTAGGGATTGTAAACTCTTTTTAGTTTTTATATATCAAGTTCTGCTATAGTTGGGAAAAGGGGGAGGCGGGGGATTTTTAACTAAGTGTTGACTCCCAATCAATAAGTCATTTCTTACAAAAAAATATAACCCCTTACACATGATAAATCACGTTACAATCATCTATGATGGTTAGGTTAGCATTTTTTAAATGGGAAAAATAATGGCTTGTTTGACTCGGGTAAATATCCCACCGTACGGTTACTTGAGAATTTAATGTTATTCTCTTTAAAAGGTTTGGATGCATAGGTCATTTGGTTCTTTAACATGTTTCAAGCATGCATATTCATTTTTTAAAACTTGTGTAGAAAAATCTCTTTCTTATAAAATTCCGAGCTATTAGGGTTGAACTAATTGAATTTCCCAAACTTGGATAACAAAACTTTTGTGTTCATTTGTGGTGTGAGAATAAATTTTCTATACTTACATTTGTTTATTGCTTTAAATTATTTCCATATATAAACTCTAAAATTTTTATTTTTTTTGTGATCTATTTGCCTTTGATGTCTTGTTTTGTTTACAAGATGAAGGGAAATCTAAAAGTCAAGTTTTGATTTAAGAAAAAAGTATACATCTAAAATGGTAATGCACAAAGCACAAATTTCTAGAGAGATAATTCCAAAAAGTGACTGTAATTTTTATGGATAGGAAACTCTTTTTAGCTTTTATATCTTAGGTTTTACAATAGTCGGGAAAAGGGGAGGCGGATGATTTTTAAGTGAGTGTTGACTCCCAATCCATAAGTCATTCCTTACAAAAATATAGCACGTTGCACAGGGTAAATCATTTTACAATCATCTATGATCGTTAGGTCAGCTTTTTTTAAATTGGCAAAAAAATGGCATGTTTGACTCGGGTAAATGTCCCACCGCACGTTCACTTGAGAATGTAATGTTGTTCTCTTTAAACATTTTGGATCCATTGGTCATTTGCATCTTTAACATGTTTCAAGTATGCATATCCATTTTTTAAAACATTAGAAGAAAAGTCTCTTTCTGATCAAATTCTGAGCTATTAGGGTTGAACTTGTGCAATTTCCCAAAGTTGGATAATCAAACATTTTTGTTCATTTGAGGTGTGAGAATAAATTTTATTTACTTACATTTGTTTATTGCTTTAAATTCTTTTCATGCATAATCTCTAAAATTTTCATTTTGTTGTGATCTATTTGCCTTTTCTCTCTTTTTTTTGTCTACGAGATGAAGGAAAAGTGAAAACTCAAGTTTTGATTTAAGAAAAAAGTATACTTCTAAAATGTAAATGAGTAGTGCACAAATGTAGAGAGAGATAATTCCAAAAAGTGTCTTTAATTTTTTGGGATTGTAAACTCTTTTTAGTTTTTATATACCAGGTTCTGCAATCGTCAGGAAAAGGGGGAGGCAGGGGATTTTTAACTGAGTGTTGACTCCAAATCCATAAGTCATTCCTTACAAAAATATAGCCCGTTACGCATGATAAATCACTTTACAATCATCTATGATCTTTATGTCAACTTTTAGTAAATGGGTAAAATAATGGCTAGTTTGACATGAGAATTTAATGTTATTCTATGTAAAAGGTTTGGATCCATTGTTCATTTGTATCTTTAACATGATTCAAGCATGCACATTTATTTTTTAAAACATGTGTATAAAAATCTCTTTCTTATAAAATTCCGAGCTATTAGGGTTGAACTAGTGGAATATCCCAAACTTGGAAAACAAAACTTTTGTATTCATTTGTGGTGCGTGATTAAAATTTATTTTCTTACTTTTGTTTATTTCTTTAAATTCTTTCCATACATAAACTCTAAAATTCTCATTTTTTGTGATCTATTTGCCTTTGATCTCTTTTTTTGTTTATGAGATGAAGGAAAAGTGAAAACTCAAACTTTGATTTAAGAAAAAAGTATACATCTAAAATGGAAATGCACAATGCAGAAATGTAGAGAGAGATAATTCCAAAAAGTGTCAGTAATTTTTAGGGATTGTAAACTCTTATGAGTTTGTATATATCAGGTTATGCAATCATCGGGAAAAGGCCGAGGCGGCGGAATTTTATTTGAGTCAATGCCTTACAAAAATATAGCCCGTTACGCATGATAACTCACTTTACAATCATCTATGATCGTTAGCTCAACTATTAGTAAATGGGAAAAATAATGGCTTGTTAGACTCGGGTAAATATCCCACTGGATGTTCACTTGAGAATTTAATGTTATTATCTTCAAAATGTTTGGATCCATAGGTCATTTGCATATTGAACTTTTTTCAAGCATGCATATCCATTTTTTAAAACATGTGTAGAAAAATCTCTTTGTTATAAAATTCTGAGCTATTAGGGTTGAACTAGTGGAATTTGCCAAACTTGGATAACAAAAATTTGGGTTCATTTGTGGTGTGTGAATAAATTTTCTTTACTTAAATTTGTATATTGCTTTAAATTCTTACCTACATAAACTCTAAAATTTTCATTTTGTTGTGATCTATTTTCCTTTTATCTCTTTTTTTGTTTACGAGATAAAGGGAAAGTGAAAACTCATGTTTTTATTTAAGAAAAAAGTATACATCTAAAATGGAAATACACAATGCACAAATGTAGAGAGAGATAATTCCAAAAAGTCTCAGTAATTTTTAGGGAATGTAAACTCTTTTTAGTTTTTATAAATTAGGTTCTGCAATCATCAGGAAAAGGGGGAGGTGGGGGATTTTTAACTGAGTGTTGACTTCCAATCCATTAGTCGTTCCTTTCAAAAATATAGCCCGTTACGCATGATAAATCACTTTACTATCATATATGATCGGTAGGTAAGCTTTTTGTAAATGGGGAATATAATAGCTTGTGTGTCTCAGGTAAATTTCCCAATGCACGTTCACTTGAGAATTTAATGTTACTCTCTTTAAAAGGATTGGATCCATAGGTCATTTTCATCTTTTACATGTTTCAAGCGTGCATATCAATTTTTTTAAAATGTGTAGAAAAATATCCTTCTTATTAAATTCCGAGCTATTAGGAACTAGTGGAATTTCTGAAACTTGGATAACAAAACTTTTGTGTTCATTAGTGGTGTGTGAATAAATTTTCATTACTTACATTTTTTTATTGCTTTAAATTCTTTCCATACATAAACTTTAAAATTTTCATTTTGTTGTGATCAATTTGCCTTTTATCTCTTGTTTTGTTTACGAGATGAATGGAAAGTGAAAACTGAAGTTTTGATTTAAGAAAAAGGTATACATCTAAAATGGAAATGCACAATGCACAAATGTGGAGAGAGATAATTCCAAAAAGTGGCAATAATTTTTATGGAATGTAAAATCTTTTTAGTTTTTATATATCAAGTTCTGCAATCGTCAGGAAAAGGGGGAGGCGGGGGATTTTAAACGGAGAGTTGACTCCCAATCCATAAGTCTTTCCTTACCAAAATATAACCCGTTACACATGATAAATCACTTTATAATCATCTATGAACGTTAGGTCAGCTTTTAATAAATGGGTAAAATAATGGCTTCTTTGACTCGGGAAAATATCCCATTGCGCGTTCACTTGAGAATTTAATGTTATTCTCTTTTAAAGGTTTGGATCCATAGGTCATTTGCATCTTTAACATATTTCGTGCATGCATATCCCATTTTTTAAAACATATGTAGAAAAATATCTTTCTTATAAAATTCCGAGCTATTAGGGTTGAATAAGTGCAGTTTCCCAAACATGGATAAGAACACTTTTGTGTTCAGTTGTGGTGTGTGAATAAATTTTCTTTACTTACATTTGTTTATTGCTTTAAATTCTTTCCATACATAAACTCTAAAATTTTCATTTTGTTGTGATCTATTTGCCTTTTATCTCTTTTTTTTCTACGAGAAAGGAAAGTGAAAACTCAAGTTTTGATTTAAGAAAAAAGTATACTTCTAAAATGGAAATACACAATTTATAAATGTAGAGAGAGATAATTCCATAAAGACTCTGTATATTTTAGGGAATGTAAACTCTTTTTAGTTTTTATAAATCAGGTTCTGCAATCGTCGGGAAAAGGGGGACGCGGGGGATTTTTAACTTAGTGTTGACTCCCAATCCATAAGTCATTCCTTTCAAAAATATAGCCCGTTATGCATGATAAATCACTTTACAAACATCTATGATGGTTAGGTCAGCTTTTTGTAAATGGGCAAAATAATGGCTTGTTTAACTCAGGTGAATAGCCCACCGCACATTCACTTGAGAATTTTTTATGTAATTCTCTTTAAAAGGTTTGGATCCATAGGTCAATTGCATCTTTAACATGTTTCATACATGCATATCCATTTTTTAAAACATGTGTGGAAAAATCCCTTTCTTATAAAATCCGAGCTATAAGGGTTGAACTAGTCGAATTTCCCAAACTTGGAAAACAAAAATTGTGCTCATTTGTGGTTTGTGCATAAAGTTTCTTAACTTATATTTTTTTATTACTTTAAATTCTTTGTATACATAAACTCTAAAATTGTCATTTTGTTGTGATCTATTTGCCTTTTATCTCTTTTTTTTTGTTGATGTGATGAAGGAAAATTGAAAACTCAAGTTTGTAAACTCTTTTTAGTTTTTATATATCAGGTTCTATAATCGTCGGGAAAAGGGGGAGGCGGTGAATTTTTAACTGAGTGTTGACTCCCAATCCATAAGTAATTCCTTGCAAAAATATAGCGTGTTACACATGATAAATCACTTTTTAATCATCTAAGATCATTAGGTCAGCTTTTGTAAATGGGCAAAATAATGGCTTGTTAGACTCGGGTAAATATCCCACCGCACGTTCACTTGAGAATTTAATGTTATTCTCTTTAAAAGGTTTGGATCCATTGGTCATTTGAATCTTTAACATGTTTCAAGCATGCATATCCATTTATTAAAACTTGTGTAGAAAAATCTCTTCGTATTAAAATTCCAACCTACTAGGGTTGAACTAGTGGAATTACCCAAACTTGGATAACAAAACTTTTGTGTTCATTTGTGTTCATTTTCTTTTTGTTGTGATCTATTTGCCTTCTTTTTTTTTTTATTTGCGAGATGAAGGGAAAGTGAAAACTCAAGTTTTGATTTAAGAAAATAGTATATATCTAAAATGGAAATGCATAATGCACAAATGTAGAGAGAGATAATTCCAAAAACTGTCTGTAATTTTTAGGGAAGGTAACCTTTTTTTTAATTTTTATATATCAGGTCCTACAATCGTCAAGAAAAGGGGGAGGCGGGGGATTTTTAACTAAGTGTTGACTCCCAATCCATGAGTCATTCCTTATAAAATTATAGCCCGTTACGCATGATAAATGACTTTACACTCATCTATGATTGTTAGGTCAACTTTTTGTAAAAGGGCAAAGTAATGGCTTGTTGGACTCAGTTAAATATCCCACAACACGTTCACTTAAGAATTTAATTTTATTCTCTTTAAAAGGTTTGGATCCATAGGTCATTTGTATCGTTAACATGTTTCAAGCATGCATATCCATTTTTTAAAACATGTGTAGAAAAATCTGTTTCTTATAAAATTACGAGCTATTCGGGTTGAACTAGTGAAATTTCCCAAACTTTGATAACTAAAAATTTGTGTTAATTTGTGGTGTGTGAATAAATTTTGTTTACTTACATTTGTTTATTGATTTCATTATTTCCATAAAAAAACTCTAAAAGTTTCATTTTGTTGTGATCTATTTTCCTTTGATCTCTTTTTTTTGTTTACGAGATGAAGGGAAAGTGAAAAATCAAGTTTGTATTGAAGAAAAAAGTATAAATCTAAAATGGAAATGAACAATGCAAAAATGTAGTGAGAGATAATTCAAAAAAGTGTCAGTATTTTTAGGAATTGTAAACTCTGATTAGTTTTTATATATCAATTTCTGCAATCATCGGGAAAAGAGGGAGCCGGGGGATTTTTAACTGAGTGTTGACACCCAATTTATAAGTCTTTCTTTACAAAAATATAGCCCATTACACATGATAAACCACTTTACAATCATTTATGATCGTTAAGTCAGCTTTTTGTAAGTTGGCAAAATAATGGCTTGTTTGACTTGGGTAAATTTCCCGACGCAGGTTCACTTGAGAATTTAATTGTTTTCTCTTTAAAAGGTTTTGATCCATAGGTCATTTGCATCTTTAACATGTTTCAAGCATGCCTATCCATTTTTTAAATTAGGTGTAGAAAAATCTCTTTCTTATAAAATTCCAAGCTATTAGGGTTGAACTACTGGAATTTCACAAACTTGGATAACAAAATTTTTGTGTTCATTTGTGGTGTGTGAATAAATTTTCTTTACTTACATTTGTTTATTGCTTTGAATTCTCTCCATACATAAACCCTAAATTTTCTTTTTCTTTTTTGTGATCTATTGGTCTTTTATCACTTTTTTTGTTTATGAGATGAAGGGAAAGTGAAAACTCAAGTTTTGATTTATGAAAAAAGTATATATCTAAAATGGAAATACACAATGTACAAATGTAGAGAGAGATAATTCCAAAATGTCCCAGTAATTTTTAGGGAATGTAAACTCTTTTTAGTTTTAATAAATCAGGTTCTTAAATCGTCGGGAAAAAGGGGAGGCGGGCGATTTTTAACGGAGTGTAGACTTTGAATCCATAAGTCATTACTTAGAAAAATATAGCCCGTGATGCATGATAAATCACTTTACAATCATTTATCATTGTTAGGTCAGCTTTTTGTAAATTGGCAAAATAATGGCTTGTTTGACTCAGGTAAATATCCAAACGCACGGTCACTTGAGAATTTAATGTTATTATCTTTAAAAGGTTTGGATCCAAAGCTCATTTGCATCTTTAACATGTTTCAAGCAAGCCTACCCATTTTTTAAAACATGTGTGGGAAAATCTCTTTCTAATAAAATTCCGAGCAATTAGGGTTGAACTAGTGGAATTTTCAAAAATTGGATAACAAAACTTTTGTGTTCATTTGTGGACTAATAAATTTTCTTTACTTACATTTGTTTATTGTTTTAAATTCTTTCCTTACATAAACCCTAAAATTTTCATTTTCTTGTGATCTATTTGCCTTTTGTCTCTTTTTTTGTTTACGAGATGAATGGAAAGTGAACACTCAAGTTTTGATTTAAGAAAAAAGTATACATCTTAAAAGGAAATGCACAATGCACAAATGTAGAAAGAGATAATTCCAAAAAGTCTTTGTAAGTTTTAGGGATTTTAAACTCAATTTAGTTTTCATATATCAGGTTCTGCAATCGACAGGAAAAGGTGGAGGCAAGGGATTTTTATTTGAGTGTTGACTCGCAATCCATTAGTTGTTCCTTAAAAAAATATATCCATTACGCAAGATAAATCACTTTACATTCATCTATGATCGTCAGGTCAGCTTTTTGTAAATGGGCAAGGTAATGGCTTGTTTGACTCGGGTAAATATCCCACCGCACGTTCTCTTAAAAAGGTTTGGATCCATATGTCATTTACCTCCTTAACATGTTTCAACAATGCATATCTATTTTTTAAAACATTTGTAGAAAAATATCTTTCTTATAAAATTTCGAGCAATTTTGGTTGAGCTAGTGGATTTCCTAAACTAGGATAACAAAACTTTTGTGCTCAATTGTGGTGTGTGAATAAATTTTCTTTACTTATATTTTTTTATTGCTTTAAATTATTTCCATACATAAACTCAAAAATTTTCGTTTTGTTGTGATCAATTTGCCTTTTATCTCTTTTTTGTTTATGAGATGAAGGGAAAGTGAAAACTCAAGTTTTGATTTAAAAAAGTATACATCTAAAATGCAAATGCACAATGCACAAATGTAGAGAGAGGTAATTCCAAAGAGTATCTATAATTTTTAGGGATTGTAAAATCTTTTTAGTTTTTATATATGAGGTTTTGCAATCGTCGGGAAAAGGGGGAGGAGGGGATTTTTGTTTGAGTGTTGACTCCCAATCCTTAAGTCATTCCTTACAAAAATATATCTCGTTACGCATGATAAATCACTTTACAGTCATCTATGATCTTTAGGTCAGGTTTTTGTAAGTGGGCAAAATAATAGCTTGTTTGACTCAAGTAAATATCCCAACGCTCGTTCACTTGAGAATTTAATGTCATTATCTTAAAAAGGTTTGGATCCATAGGTCAATTTGCATCTTTAGCAAGTTTCAAGCATACCTATCCATTTTTTAAAACATGTGTGGAAAAATCTCTTTCTTATAAAATTCCGAGCTATTAGGGTTGAACTAGTGGAATTTCCCAAATTATATATCTAAAATGGAAATGCACAATGCACAATTGTAGAGAGAGATAATTCCAAAAAGTGTCTGTAAGTTTTAGGGATTGTGAACTCTTTTTAGTTTTTATATATCAGGTTCTATAATCGTCAGGAAAAGGGGGAGGCGGGGGATTTTTAGCTGAGTGTTGACTCCCAATCAATTAGTCATTCCTAAAAAAAATATAACCTGTTACGCAAGATAAATCACTTTACAATCATCTATGATCGTTCGGTCAGCTTTTTGTAAATGGGCTAAGTATTGGCTTGTTTGACTCGGGTAAATATCCCACCGCAAATTCACTTGAGAATTTAATGTTATTCTCTTTAAAAGGTTTGGATCCATAGGTCATTTGCATCTTTAACATGTTTCAACAATGCATATCTATTTTTCAAAACACGTGTAGAAAAATCTCTTTCTTATAAAATTCTGAACTATTATGGTTGAACTTGTGGAATTTCCCAAACTAGGATAACAAAACTTTTGTGTTCAATTGTGGTGTGTGAATAACTTTTATTTACTTACATTTGTTTATTGCTTTAAATTCTTTCCATAAATAGACTCTAAAATTGTCATTTTGTTGTGATCTATTTGCCTTTTATCTCTTTTTTTGTTTATGAGAAGAAGGGAAAGTGAAAACTCAAGTTTTGATTTAAGAAAAAAGTTTACATATAAAATGGAAATGCACAATGCACAAATGTAGAGAGAAATAATTCCAAAAAGTGTCTGTAATTTTTAGGGAATGTAAATTCTTTTTAGTTTTTATATATCAGGTTCTGCTATCGTCGGGAAAAGGGGGAGGCGGGGGAATTTTATTTGCGTGTTGACTCCAAATCCTTAAGTCATTCCTTACAAAAATATAGCCCGTTACGCATGATAAATCACTTTACAATCATCTATGATCGTTAGGTCAGCTTTTTGTAAATGGGCAAAATAATGGCTTGTTTGACCCGGGTAAATATCCCAACGCTCATTCACTTCATAATTTAATGTTATTATCTTTGAAAGGTTTGGATCCATAGGTCATTTGCATCTTTAACATGTTTCAAGCATGCCTATCCATTTTTTAAAACATGTGTAAAACAATCTCTTTCCAATAAAATTCCGAGCTATTAGGGTTGAACAAGTGGAATTTCCCAAACTTGGATAACATACTTTTGCGTTCATTTGTGGTGTGTGAAAAGATTTTCTTTACTTACATTTGTTTATTGCTTTAAATTCTTTCCAAAAATAAACCCTAAAGTTTTCACTTTCTTGTGATCTATTTGCCTTTTATCTCTTTTTATGTTTACGAGATAAAGGGAAAAATGAAAACTCAAGATTTGATTTAAGAAAAAAGTATACATCTAAAATGGAAATGCACAATGCACAAATGTCGAGAGAGATAATTCCAAAAAGTTTCAATTAGTTTTAGAGATTGTAAACTCTTTTCAGTTTTTATATATCAGGTTTTACAATCATCTGGAAAAGGGGGAGGTGGGGGATTTTTAACTGAGTGTTGACTCCCAATCCATTAGTCGTTCCATTAAAAAAAAGGTCTGTTACGCAGGAGAAATCACTTTACAATCATCTATGATCGATAAGTCAGCGTTTTTTAACTGGGCAAAGTAATGGCTTGTTTGACTCGAGTAAATATCCCACCGCATGTTCACTTGAGAATTTAATGTTATTCTCTTTATAAGGTTTGGATCCATAGGTGATTCGCATCTTTAAAATGTTTCAACAATGCACATCTATTTTTTACAACATGTGTAGAAAAATATTTTTCTTATAAAATTTCGAGTTATTAGGGTTGAACTAGTGGAATTTCCCAAACTAGGATAACAAAACTTTTGGGTTCATTTGTGGTGTGTGAATAAATTTTCTTTACTTACTTTTGTTTATTGCTTTAAATTCTTTCTATAGATAAACTCTAAAATTTTCATTTTGTTGTGATCTATTTGCCTTTTATTCATTTTTTGATTTATGAGATGAAGGGAAAGTGAAACCTCAAATTTTGATTTAAGAAAAAATTATACATCTAAAATGGAAAGGCACAATGCACAAATGTAGAGAGAGGTAATTCCAAAAAGTGTCTGTAATTTTTCGGGCTTGTAAACTCTTTTTTGTTTTTATGTATCAGGTTTTGCTATCGTCGAAAAAAGGGGGAGGCGAGGGACTTTTATTTGAATGTTGACTTCTAATCCTTAAGTAATTCCCTACAAAAATATAGCCCGTTACGCATTGTAAATCACTTTCCAATCATCTATGATCGTTAGGTAAGCTTTTTGTAAATGGGCAAAATAATGGCTTGTTTCACTCGGGTAAATATTCCAACTCACCTGCACTTGAGAATTTAATATTAATATCGTTAAAAGGTTTGGATCCATAGGTCATTTGCATCTTTAATATGTTTCAAGTATGCCTATCCATTTTTTAAAACATGTGTGGAAAAATCTCTTTCCTATAAATTTCGAGCTATTATGGTTGAACTAGTGGAATTTCCAAAACTTGGATAACACAACTTTTGTGTTCATTTGTGGTGTGTGAATAAATTTTCTTAACTTATATTCATTATAGCTTTAAATTCTTTCCATACAAAAACTCTAAAATTTTGATTTTGTTGTGATCTATTTGCCTTTTATCTATTTTTTTGTTTATGAGGTAAAGGGGAAGTGAAAACTGAAGTTTTGATTTAAGAAAAAAGTATACATCTAAAATAGAAATGCACAATGCACAAATTTAGAGAGAGATAATTCCAAAAAGTGTCTGTAATTTTAAAGGGTTGTGTACTCGTTTTAGTTTTTATATATCAGGTTCTGCTATAGTCGGGAAAAGGGGGAAGCGGAGGATTTTTAGTTGAGTGTTGACTCCTAATCCTTAAGTCATTCCTTACTAAAATAAAGCCCGTTATGCATGATAAATCACTTTAAAATCATCTATGATCGTTAGGTCAGCTTTTTGTAAATGGGAAAAATAATAACTTGTTCGACTCGGGTAAATTTGCCAACACCTGTTCACTTGAGAATATAATGTTATTATCTTTAAAAGATTTGGATCCATAGGTCATTTGCATCTTTAACATTTTCAAGCATGCGTAATCCATTTTTTGAAACATGTGTGGATAAATCTCTTTTTAATATTCTGAGCTATTAGGGTTGAACTAGTGAAATTTCCCAAAATTGGATAACAAAACTTTTGTGTTCATTTGTGGTGTGTGATTAAATTTTATTTACTTATATTTTTTTTATTTAAATTATTTCCACACATAAACTCTAAAATTTTCATTTTGTTGTGATCTATTTTCCTTTTATCTTTTTTTTTTTGTTTACGAGATGAAGGGAAAGTGAAAAATAAAGTTTGTATTTAAGAAAAAAGTATACATCTAAAATGGAAATGCACAATGCACAAATGTAGAAAGTGATAACTCGAAAAAGTGTCAGTAATTTTTAGGGATGGTAAACTCTAATTAGTTTTTATATATCAGGTTTTGCAATCGTCAGGAAAAGGGGTAGGTGGGGGATTTTTAGCTGAGTGTTGACTCCCAATCCATAAGTCATACCTCAAAAAAATATAGCCCGTTACACATGATAAATCACTTTACAATAATCAATGATCATTAGGTCAACTTTTTGTAAATGGGCAAAATAATGGTTTGTTTGACTCCGGTAAATATCCCACAACACATTCACTTGAGAATTTAATGTTATTCTCTTTAAAAGGTTTGGATCCATTGGTAATTTCCATCTTTAACATGTTTCAAGCATCCATATCCATTTTTTAAAACATGTGTAGGCAAATAGTTTTCTCATAAAATTCCGAGCTCTGAGGGTTAAACTAGTGGAATTTCCCAAACTTAGATAACAAAACTGTTATGCTCATTTGTAGGGCGTGAATAAATTATCTTTACGTACATTTGTTTATTGCTTTAAATTCTTTCCATGTATAAACTTTAAAATTTTCATTTTGTTGTGATCTATTTGCCTTTTATCTCTTATTTTGTTTACGAGATGAAGGGAAAGTGAAAACTCAAGTTTTGATACAAGAAAAATGTATACATATAAAATGGAAATTCACAATGCACAGATGTAGAGAGAGATAATTAAAAAAAGTGTCTATAATTTTTTGGGATTGTAAACTCTTTTTAGTTTTTATATGTCAAGTTCTCCAATCATCGGGAAAAGGGGGAGGCGGGGGATTTTTAACGGAGTTTTAACTCCAAATCCATAAGTCATTCCTTACAGAAATGTAGCCCGTTACATATGATAAATCAGTTTAAAATTATCACTTTACTATCATCTATGGTCGTTAGGTCTGCTTTTTGTAAATGGGAAAAATAATGGCTTGTTTGACTCAGTTAAATATCCCACCCCATGTTCACTTGAGAATTTAATGTTATTCTCTTTAAAAGGTTTTGATCGATTGGTCAGTTGCATCTTTAACATGTTTCAAGAAAGCCTATCCATTTTTTAAAACATGTGTCAAAAAATCTCTTTCTTATAAAATTTCAAGCTGTTAGGGTTGAACTAGTAGAATTTCCCAAACTTGGATAACAAAACTTTTGTGTTCATTAGTGGTGTCTAAATAAATTTTAGTTACTTATATTTGTTTATTAATTTAAATTCTTTCCATACATTTACCCTAAAATTTGAATTTTGTTGTGATCTTTTTGCCTTTTATGTCTTTTTTTGTTTACGAGATGAAGGGAAAGTGAAAACTCAAGTTTGTATTTAAGAAAAAACTATACATCTAAAATGAAAATGCACATAGCACAAATGTAGAGAGAGGTAATTCCAAAGAGTGTCTGTAATTTTTTGGGCATGTAAACTCTTTTTAGTTTTTATGTATCAGGTTCTGCTATCGTCGAAAAAAGGGGGAGGCGAGAGACTTTTATTTGAGTGTTGACTTCTAATCCTTAAGTAATTCCCTACAAAAATATAGCCCGTTACGCATTGCAAATCACTTTCCAATCATCTATGATCGTTAGGTAAGCTTTTTGTAAATGGGCAAAATAATGGCTTGTTTCACTCGGGTAAATATTCCAACTCACCTGCACTTGAGAATTTAATATTAATATCGTTAAAAGGTTTGGATCCATAGGTCATTTGCATCTTTAATATGTTTCAAGTATGCCTATCCATTTTTTAAAACATGTGTGGAAAAATCTCTTTCCTATAAATTTCGAGCTATTATGGTTGAACTAGTGGAATTTCCAAAACTTGGATAACACAACTTTTGCGTTCATTTGTGGTGTGTGAATAAATTTTCTTAACTTATATTCGTTTTAGCTTTAAATTCTTTCCATATAAAAACTCTAAAATTTTCATTTTGTTGTGATCTATTTGCCTTTTATCTATTTTTTTGTTTATGAGGTAAAGGGGAAGTGAAAACTGAAGTTTTGATTTAAGAAAAAAGTATACATCTAAAATAGAAATGCACAATGCACAAATTTAGAGAGAGATAGTTCCAAAAAGTGTCTGTAATTTTAAAGGATTGTGAACTCTTTTTAGTTTTTATATATCAGGTTCTGCTATAGTCGGGAAAAGGGGGAAGCGGAGGAATTTTAGTTGAGTGTTGACTCCTAATCCTTAAGTCATTCCTTACTAAAATAAAGCCCGTTACGCATGATAAATCACTTTAAAATCATCTATGATCGTTAGGTCAGCTTTTTGTAAATGGGAAAAATAATAACTTGTTTGACTCGGGTAAATTTGCCAACACCTGTTCACTTGAGAATATAATGTTGTTATCTTTAAAAGATTTGGATCCATAGGTCGTTTGCATCTTTAACATTTTCAAGCATGCGTAATCCATTTTTTGAAACATGTGTGGATAAATCTCTTTTTAATATTTTGAGCTATTAGGGTTGAACTAGTGGAATTTCCCAAAATTGGATAACAAAACTTTTGTGTTCATTTGTGGTGTGTGATTAAATTTTCTTTACTTACATTTTTTTTTATTTAAATTATTTCCACACATAAACTCTAAAATTTTCATTTTGTTGTGATCTATTTTCCTTTTATCTTTTTTTTTTGTTTACGAGATGAAGGGAAAGTGAAAAATAAAGTTTGTATTTAAGAAAAAAGTATACATCTAAAATGGAAATGCACAATGCACAAATGTAGAAAGTGATAACTCGAAAAAGTGTCAGTAATTTTTAGGGATGGTAAACTCTAATTAGTTTTTATATATCAGGTTTTGCAATCGTCAGGAAAAGGGGTAGGTGGGGGATTTTTAGCTGAGTGTTGACTCCCAATCCATAAGTCATACCTCAAAAAAATATAGCCCGTTACACATGATAAATCACTTTACAATAATCAATGATCATTAGGTCAACTTTTTGTAAATGGGCAAAATAATGGTTTGTTTGACTCCGGTAAATATCCCACAACACATTCACTTGAGAATTTAATGTTATTCTCTTTAAAAGGTTTGGATCCATTGGTAATTTCCATCTTTAACATGTTTCAAGCATCCATATCCATTTTTTAAAACATGTGTAGGCAAATAGTTTTCTCATAAAATTCCGAGCTCTGAGGGTTAAACTAGTGGAATTTCCCAAACTTAGGTAACAAAACTGTTATGCTCATTTGTAGGGCGTGAATAAATTATCTTTACGTACACTTGTTTATTGCTTTAAATTCTTTCCACGTATAAACTTTAAAATTTTCATTTTGTTGTGATCTATTTGCCTTTTATCTCTTATTTTGTTTACGAGATGAAGGGAAAGTGAAAACTCAAGTTTTGATACAAGAAAAATGTATACATATAAAATGGAAATTCACAATGCACAGATGTAGAGAGAGATAATTAAAAAAAGTGTCTATAATTTTTTGGGATTGTAAACTCTTTTTAGTTTTTATATGTCAAGTTCTCCAATCGTCGGGAAAAGGGGGAGGCGGGGGATTTTTAACGGAGTTTTAACTCCAAATCCATAAGTCATTCCTTACAGAAATGTAGCCCGTTACATATGATAAATCAGTTTAAAATTATCACTTTACTATCATCTATGGTCGTTAGGTCTGCTTTTTGTAAATGGGAAAAATAATGGCTTGTTTGACTCAGTTAAATATCCCACCCCATGTTCACTTGAGAATTTAATGTTATTCTCTTTAAAAGGTTTTGATAGATTGGTCAGTTGCATCTTTAACATGTTTCAAGAAAGCCTATCCATTTTTTAAAACATGTGTCAAAAAATCTCTTTCTTATAAAATTTCAAGCTGTTAGGGTTGAACTAGTAGAATTTCCCAAACTTGGATAACAAAACTTTTGTGTTCATTAGTGGTGTCTAAATAAATTTTAGTTACTTATATTTGTTTATTAATTTAAATTCTTTCCATACATTTACCCTAAAATTTGAATTTTGTTGTGATCTTTTTGCCTTTTATGTCTTTTTTTGTTTACGAGATGAAGGGAAAGTGAAAACTCAAGTTTGTATTTAAGAAAAAACTATACATCTAAAATGAAAATGCACATAGCACAAATGTAGAGAGAGGTAATTCCAAAGAGTGTCTGTAATTTTTTGGGCATGTAAACTCTTTTTAGTTTTTATGTATCAGGTTCTGCTATCGTCGAAAAAAGGGGGAGGCGAGAGACTTTTATTTGAGTGTTGACTTCTAATCCTTAAGTAATTCCCTACAAAAATATAGCCCGTTACGCATTGCAAATCACTTTCCAATCATCTATGATCGTTAGGTAAGCTTTTTGTAAATGGGCAAAATAATGGCTTGTTTCACTCGGGTAAATATTCCAACTCACCTGCACTTGAGAATTTAATATTAATATCGTTAAAAGGTTTGGATCCATAGGTCATTTGCATCTTTAATATGTTTCAAGTATGCCTATCCATTTTTTAAAACATGTGTGGAAAAATCTCTTTCCTATAAATTTCGAGCTATTATGGTTGAACTAGTGGAATTTCCAAAACTTGGATAACACAACTTTTGCGTTCATTTGTGGTGTGTGAATAAATTTTCTTAACTTATATTCGTTTTAGCTTTAAATTCTTTCCATATAAAAACTCTAAAATTTTCATTTTGTTGTGATCTATTTGCCTTTTATCTATTTTTTTGTTTATGAGGTAAAGGGGAAGTGAAAACTGAAGTTTTGATTTAAGAAAAAAGTATACATCTAAAATAGAAATGCACAATGCACAAATTTAGAGAGAGATAGTTCCAAAAAGTGTCTGTAATTTTAAAGGATTGTGAACTCTTTTTAGTTTTTATATATCAGGTTCTGCTATAGTCGGGAAAAGGGGGAAGCGGAGGAATTTTAGTTGAGTGTTGACTCCTAATCCTTAAGTCATTCCTTACTAAAATAAAGCCCGTTACGCATGATAAATCACTTTAAAATCATCTATGATCGTTAGGTCAGCTTTTTGTAAATGGGAAAAATAATAACTTGTTTGACTCGGGTAAATTTGCCAACACCTGTTCACTTGAGAATATAATGTTGTTATCTTTAAAAGATTTGGATCCATAGGTCGTTTGCATCTTTAACATTTTCAAGCATGCGTAATCCATTTTTTGAAACATGTGTGGATAAATCTCTTTTTAATATTTTGAGCTATTAGGGTTGAACTAGTGGAATTTCCCAAAATTGGATAACAAAACTTTTGTGTTCATTTGTGGTGTGTGATTAAATTTTCTTTACTTACATTTTTTTTTATTTAAATTATTTCCACACATAAACTCTAAAATTTTCATTTTGTTGTGATCTATTTTCCTTTTATCTTTTTTTTTTGTTTACGAGATGAAGGGAAAGTGAAAAATAAAGTTTGTATTTAAGAAAAAAGTATACATCTAAAATGGAAATGCACAATGCACAAATGTAGAAAGTGATAACTCGAAAAAGTGTCAGTAATTTTTAGGGATGGTAAACTCTAATTAGTTTTTATATATCAGGTTTTGCAATCGTCAGGAAAAGGGGTAGGTGGGGGATTTTTAGCTGAGTGTTGACTCCCAATCCATAAGTCATACCTCAAAAAAATATAGCCCATTACACATGATAAATCACTTTACAATAATCAATGATCATTAGGTCAACTTTTTGTAAATGGGCAAAATAATGGTTTGTTTGACTCCGGTAAATATCCCACAACACATTCACTTGAGAATTTAATGTTATTCTCTTTAAAAGGTTTGGATCCATTGGTAATTTCCATCTTTAACATGTTTCAAGCATCCATATCCATTTTTTAAAACATGTGTAGGCAAATAGTTTTCTCATAAAATTCCGAGCTCTGAGGGTTAAACTAGTGGAATTTCCCAAACTTAGATAACAAAACTGTTATGCTCATTTGTAGGGCGTGAATAAATTATCTTTACGTACACTTGTTTATTGCTTTAAATTCTTTCCACGTATAAACTTTAAAATTTTCATTTTGTTGTGATCTATTTGCCTTTTATCTCTTATTTTGTTTACGAGATGAAGGGAAAGTGAAAACTCAAGTTTTGATACAAGAAAAATGTATACATATAAAATGGAAATTCACAATGCACAGATGTAGAGAGAGATAATTAAAAAAAGTGTCTATAATTTTTTGGGATTGTAAACTCTTTTTAGTTTTTATATGTCAAGTTCTCCAATCGTCGGGAAAAGGGGGAGGCGGGGGATTTTTAACGGAGTTTTAACTCCAAATCCATAAGTCATTCCTTACAGAAATGTAGCCCGTTACATATGATAAATCAGTTTAAAATTATCACTTTACTATCATCTATGGTCGTTAGGTCTGCTTTTTGTAAATGGGAAAAATAATGGCTTGTTTGACTCAGTTAAATATCCCACCCCATGTTCACTTGAGAATTTAATGTTATTCTCTTTAAAAGGTTTTGATCGATTGGTCAGTTGCATCTTTAACATGTTTCAAGAAAGCCTATCCATTTTTTAAAACATGTGTCAAAAAATCTCTTTCTTATAAAATTTCAAGCTGTTAGGGTTGAACTAGTAGAATTTCCCAAACTTGGATAACAAAACTTTTGTGTTCATTAGTGGTGTCTAAATAAATTTTAGTTACTTATATTTGTTTATTAATTTAAATTCTTTCCATACATTTACCCTAAAATTTGAATTTTGTTGTGATCTTTTTGCCTTTTATGTCTTTTTTTGTTTACGAGATGAAGGGAAAGTGAAAACTCAAGTTTGTATTTAAGAAAAAACTATACATCTAAAATGAAAATGCACATAGCACAAATGTAGAGAGAGGTAATTCCAAAGAGTGTCTGTAATTTTTTGGGCATGTAAACTCTTTTTAGTTTTTATGTATCAGGTTCTGCTATCGTCGAAAAAAGGGGGAGGCGAGAGACTTTTATTTGAGTGTTGACTTCTAATCCTTAAGTAATTCCCTACAAAAATATAGCCCGTTACGCATTGCAAATCACTTTCCAATCATCTATGATCGTTAGGTAAGCTTTTTGTAAATGGGCAAAATAATGGCTTGTTTCACTCGGGTAAATATTCCAACTCACCTGCACTTGAGAATTTAATATTAATATCGTTAAAAGGTTTGGATCCATAGGTCATTTGCATCTTTAATATGTTTCAAGTATGCCTATCCATTTCTTAAAACATGTGTGGAAAAATCTCTTTCCTATAAATTTCGAGCTATTATGGTTGAACTAGTGGAATTTCCAAAACTTGGATAACACAACTTTTGCGTTCATTTGTGGTGTGTGAATAAATTTTCTTAACTTATATTCGTTTTAGCTTTAAATTCTTTCCATATAAAAACTCTAAAATTTTCATTTTGTTGTGATCTATTTGCCTTTTATCTATTTTTTTGTTTATGAGGTAAAGGGGAAGTGAAAACTGAAGTTTTGATTTAAGAAAAAAGTATACATCTAAAATAGAAATGCACAATGCACAAATTTAGAGAGAGATAGTTCCAAAAAGTGTCTGTAATTTTAAAGGATTGTGAACTCTTTTTAGTTTTTATATATCAGGTTCTGCTATAGTCGGGAAAAGGGGGAAGCGGAGGAATTTTAGTTGAGTGTTGACTCCTAATCCTTAAGTCATTCCTTACTAAAATAAAGCCCGTTACGCATGATAAATCACTTTAAAATCATCTATGATCGTTAGGTCAGCTTTTTGTAAATGGGAAAAATAATAACTTGTTTGACTCGGGTAAATTTGCCAACACCTGTTCACTTGAGAATATAATGTTGTTATCTTTAAAAGATTTGGATCCATAGGTCGTTTGCATCTTTAACATTTTCAAGCATGCGTAATCCATTTTTTGAAACATGTGTGGATAAATCTCTTTTTAATATTTTGAGCTATTAGGGTTGAACTAGTGGAATTTCCCAAAATTGGATAACAAAACTTTTGTGTTCATTTGTGGTGTGTGATTAAATTTTCTTTACTTACATTTTTTTTTATTTAAATTATTTCCACACATAAACTCTAAAATTTTCATTTTGTTGTGATCTATTTTCCTTTTATCTTTTTTTTTTTGTTTACGAGATGAAGGGAAAGTGAAAAATAAAGTTTGTATTTAAGAAAAAAGTATACATCTAAAATGGAAATGCACAATGCACAAATGTAGAAAGTGATAACTCGAAAAAGTGTCAGTAATTTTTAGGGATGGTAAACTCTAATTAGTTTTTATATATCAGGTTTTGCAATCGTCAGGAAAAGGGGTAGGTGGGGGATTTTTAGCTGAGTGTTGACTCCCAATCCATAAGTCATACCTCAAAAAAATATAGCCCGTTACACATGATAAATCACTTTACAATAATCAATGATCATTAGGTCAACTTTTTGTAAATGGGCAAAATAATGGTTTGTTTGACTCCGGTAAATATCCCACAACACATTCACTTGAGAATTTAATGTTATTCTCTTTAAAAGGTTTGGATCCATTGGTAATTTCCATCTTTAACATGTTTCAAGCATCCATATCCATTTTTTAAAACATGTGTAGGCAAATAGTTTTCTCATAAAATTCCGAGCTCTGAGGGTTAAACTAGTGGAATTTCCCAAACTTAGATAACAAAACTGTTATGCTCATTTGTAGGGCGTGAATAAATTATCTTTACGTACACTTGTTTATTGCTTTAAATTCTTTCCACGTATAAACTTTAAAATTTTCATTTTGTTGTGATCTATTTGCCTTTTATCTCTTATTTTGTTTACGAGATGAAGGGAAAGTGAAAACTCAA